>NC_133532.1:98931380-99017374 GCF_048544455.1 Silene latifolia | reverse complement strand
TTATTTATGTTAGTTCTTTGTAATTTGACGTAAAAAAGGTTTTGTAATAATTAAGTTAAAGTAATTATATAATTTTGCCTTGGAGTTTAATTTGTTATTCACTACCTCGGGAAACCGAGATGGTAACAGTCCGGTTTATTAGGGAATGTCTTGCTAAAGGCTCCTTCATAAACCGGGGTGTTACAAAAACTTTATATATTAATAACCACCCACAACCACTACCCTCACCTCCTCCAATCACCGTCCCATGACCACAACACCACCACCACCGCCTCTAACCACCAGCCACCACACTCGCCACCTTATGACCACCAACTACAATTTCGATTGAAAAAAAAAATGTAGATCTGACCATGCCCACCACAGCCGTCAAAGCTTCGAGAATAACAACAAACAACAACAAAAAAAAGATAAAACACAAACAGCCACGCACCACCACGACACAGCCACCACCTACATTCCCACAAATGACTCACCACCGTAGATCTGAAAAAGAAGAAAAAAAAACACCACCACGACATCATGACCACCATCATCCCCACAAATGACCTACTGCCCCACGACATCACTGCCAACAATAACCACTCTTTATGTTCAGATATGAAAAAAAATAGAAAGGATAAGGGAGTGGCGGCAGAGTAGTGGCGGCGTCGGGTTGGCTGAGGGAGGCAGAAACGGAGAGAAGAGGGAGCATCACGTGGTCGTCGGATGGTGGCCGAGGGCGGCAGGAGGAGCCGAGAAGGGCGGTTGCCGGTTGGTATTGGTGGTGTTATGGTGGTATTCGAGGTATTGGTGGTCTTGCGGGGGTAGTGAGGAGAAGTAGATGGCGGCAGAAGCATGGTGGCTCCGCCGGGTTGGGTGGCGGCAGTAGGGCTGTCGGGGTTGGAGGAGGGAGAGAAGAGAGAATTAGAGTTTTAGAGAGAGAAGTAGGAGTGAGGGAGGCAAGTGAATGAAGGGAATTAGGGTTTGTTGGGTTTGTTGGGTTTTATATGGACCTTTTAGTTCCAGAATTAATCTTAGCCATTGATTTTGTAATGATCTAATGGCTAAGATTAGGAATCATGTACTCACCTAAAGAAGATGGACTCATTAGATCTCATATATATATATATATATATATATATATATATATATATACTCCCTCCATACCACTCCAATGGTAATATTGAGAATCTTGGCACTATTCATGGTCGTAGGAAATTTTCGATATTACTCTTAATCTATAAGACAAAATATAGTCATGTGAGATCTTGTTTGATTTATCGTCATGAATGCTATAAGAATATCAAATTTTTATAATTTTTAATAATGTGAAACTAAAGAGATTCATGTTACCAAACGTGTCTCGACAAGTGTGAAAATGTCAATGTTACCATTGGTGTGATATGGAGAGAGTATAAAATATATTTCAGTCACCAAAAAAATTGTACTATCTCCATTTAACTCCACACTATTATTATCCATTTTGCACAAGTTTTAAGAAGGAAATAAACAATGAATAAAAGTACAATTGCTTTAGAAAAATGTGCTTTATTAGTTGAAAAGTAGATTGGATTATCAATAAAATTAGGATTAAATTTCCCACCAAAAATTACAAGTTTTTAAAAAGCCCACCAAATGGTGTGTTTTTTTGAGTTTCCCAAAAAAAAAACATCAACTCTCAATTACTAAAGGATAAACCTGCCCTAGTTAAGTTCTGGGAGTTCATTACACCACAAAAATTTATAACAAATAAATTAATGTCTTCTCTAAGTGAGAAAAAAATACAGTCCTTGCAAAATAAAAAACCAGTCCTTCAATAAAAATTACAGTCTTTCAACCATAAATTACAAAAACAAAAGCTCGAAATTACATAATCATAAATCATCAAGGGAGCCAAGTGCCTCTCTAAAGATTCCAGGTAAGAAGTGGCCATCTATTTGCTTCAGAAATCAAAACAAAGCAAGCTCACCCGTGGTGATATGAAGGCAGTAGCTCTAAGTTTTGGTGTGAAAGATAAAAAAATCTCAAACATTTGGAAACTTGCAACATAACAAGATAAGTAGGTCAAGCATTAGATGTTAAGAGCAAAACAATGGGTAACAAGAATAGGAAAAGACTACTACCTGATATTGAGCATATAAAAACATTGGAATGAGGTCAAAGAGACACCCTGATTAGAGTCTTAGAAAACACAGGAGTCTCAGTTGGGACAGTCCACTCTTGGGTATGTCAAGGTTTACTTAAACCACATACAAGCCCACTACATCCTCACCTCACTGATGTAAACAAGTAACACAGATTGAAGCATGCATTGAAGTGCTTACTAGTTGAACATGTTGTACAAGATTTTTTAGATCTTAGTGCAATGTCAATCACAAGAATAAAATTTGTAGAAATGAGCCATATAATCCACATGGATGAGAAGTGGTTTTACATTATTTATGATGGCCACAAGTTTTATGTTGTTGAAGGGGAAGAGCTACCATATAGGAGTTGTCAATCCAAGAGGTATATCACAAAGTTATGTTTATGTGTGCAGTATGTTTTATTACAATGGTTATGTTTATAAAACATAACCCTTTAACAACGGTATGTGTGCAGTATGTTTAACAACGCTTATTCACAAAAATCACCAAAAGACGTTGTTATTAACCTTTATAAACGGTTATGGTTTATTACAATGGTTATGTTTTATTAACCGTTGTTATTAGTTTTAACAACGGGTCACCCTTGCACAACCATTGTAAATATAAAAACTAATAACAAGAGTTTACTCTGTAATACAGTATCACCGTTGTTAAAAATTTGGCGCAAAATTAGTGAAAAGTAATTACAATGGTTGTATTAGAACCCGTGTTATTAAGTTTTAACAACGGTTGTAGACGCAATAACCGTTGATATTGAAGTTATGAAGATCTAAAGAACAACAGATCGCTTTATTCTGCTATACGCTACAAAACACAAACACAAGCTAATACTGCTACACAAATATCATCCTCCATTCCTCCCTGATCGTCTCTCTTTGTCTTCATCTTTGTCACTGTTGTCACCGTCTTCTCTCCCTCATCGTGTTTATCAATCAGGTATATATTTTTCTTAGCTTATTAACTATTTCTTATTAAGATTTTCAAGCTATATATAGATATAGGATTGTTCAATTTCCTGGCCTATGAATGTCGATTATTTTTGAATTTGTGAATTTGTTGGGTATTATCTAATTTATTAGCTTAATTGATTTCCTGAATTTCGTTTATTTGTTTGCCTATTATTGGATTTTCTTAATTAGTTGCCTATATATTACGAATGTAGAAAAATGACTCGAACTTGGATGATTGCTGCAAATATGAGTGACCCCAACTATAAGGATGGTTTAGCTGAATTTTATGAAGTCGTTGCGAACAATTTCAAAGGTTCTTCTAGTATTCCATGTCCTTGTGAAATATGTGGTAATATTAGGTACATGGGCTTTCCGAACGTTAAAATACACCTAGAAAAGTGGAGATTTAGTCGATCCTATACACGTTGGATTTTTCATGGGGAACCATTAGAGGATGAGAATAACTTTGAAGAAGATTATGCTGAGGTATACGAAAGGCTAACTGATGATCCTGAGTTTGCCGAGTTTTTTGAGTTAGAAGAGTTGGAAGCAAAAAAGTTGAATGTTGGGTCTATAGATAATGAAGAGAATGATGATGAGTCGAATGCTTTTGAAGATGTAGGTGGTGACACTATTAATTGGGATGACCTTAACAACATTTATGAGAAGTTGTGTGAGTCTGAAGCACCTCTGTATCCTGGTTGTAAGTTCACAAAAATGTCGGCTGTGGTGAAGTTGTATAATATCAAGGGGGCAAATGGGGTGAGTGACACATGTTTCACTAGTTTTTTAGCCTTGATAAAGGAGTTGCTTCCAGATGGTAATGTTCTACATGTTAAGACATATGAGGCTAAAAAACTAATAAGAGGAGTGGGTATGAAATATGAGAAATTATATCAAAACTTAACCAATTGCCCTAAATGTTTGAAGTGGCGTTATAAGGATAAGGAAGGGATCCCGGCTAAGGTGTTATGGTATTTTCCAGTGATACCAATATTCATAAGGATTTATGCGAATCCCGATGATTCAACAATGTTAACTTGGCATGAAATTGGAAGAATAAATGATGGAAAGCTAAGATACCCGGAAGATGGTATGCAATAGAAATCGTTCGACGCTAAGTATCCCGAGTTCGGCAATGAACCTAGAAACTTACGTCTAACATTGTCCACTGATGGAATGAACCCACACGGAAACATGAGTAGCCAACATAGTACTTGGCCAGTACTGTTGGCTATTTATAACTTACCTCCATATGTGTGCATGAAAAGAAAGTTTTGATGTTGTCGTTGTTAATTTCCGGCCCTAAACAACCTGGAAATGATATAGATGTCTATTTGGAAACACTTCTAGATGATTTTAGAATGTTGTGGGATAGTGGGATAGAAGTATTTGATGCATATAAGAACGAAACTTTCAATTTGAGAGCGATGTTATTGTGTAAATATCTGACTATCCGACTTATGGCGACCTTTCTAGGCACACAGTTCATGGGAAAGAGGCATGTCCATTGTGTGGGGAGGATATCGAGTCTGAATACTTGAAGTCTTCTCGTAAGTATGTGTATATGGGAAATAAGAGGTTCTTGTATCATGACCGTTGTTATCGCAAGATGCAGAAAGCATTCAATGGAAGACAAGAACTTCGTCAATCTCCTAGAATTTTGAGTGGGCATGAAGTTTATCAGAAAGTAAAGCATATTGAGATAGATTATGGGAAGAAGAGCGGCTCTAAATTGTCTACTCGTGGGTATAAGAAAAGATCCATATTTTTTTATAAACTTCCATATTGGCCTGACCTGGAGGTCAGGCATTGCCTCGATTTCATGCACATTGAGAAAAATGTCTATGATAATATTATCAATACCCTTCTGAATGTTCCCGGTAAAACAAAGGATAACACCGCAGCTAGGGAAGATATGAAAATGATGGGTATTAGGTTAGAGTTGGCCACAAAAGAGAGGTAATCGTACATTTTTACCGCCAGCAGCTTATACCCTTTCACGGAATGAGTAAAAAGAATTATGTGCATGCTTGAATGGAATTAAAGTGCCACATGGTTATTCGTCGAACATCAAAATCCTAGTGTCGATGCAAGACCTAAAACTCATCGGGTTAAATTCACATGATTGTCACACTTTGATGCAACAATTACTGCCTGTGGCTATTCGTTCCATTTTACCTGAAAAGGTAAGATATGCGATAACTAGATTCTGTCTCTTCTTCCAATCCATATGCGAGAAAGTCATCGATCCCGATGACGCAGATTCATTGCAAGACCTCGTTGTAACCTCTCTTTGTCAGTTGGAAATGTATTTTCCACCCTCTTTCTTCACTATCATGATTCATCTTACCATTCACTTGGTTAGGGAGATTTTGTACCTTGGGCTCGTGTACTTGAGATAGCAGTATCCTTTCGAAAGATTGATGAAAGTCTACAAGGAATATACATCTAATCGATATCGTCCGGAAGGTTGTATTGCTGAACGCACTATTTTAGACGAAGCTCTTTCATATTGTTACGCTCATCTCTCCCCTAAGGAGTTGATTGGCATTCCTAAGAATCGTCATAGTGACTGGATGACCAGAAAAGGTATTAGGGACCGGGTTGAAAAAATTGTGACACGTGAAATATTGCATTTAGCACTAAACAACGAAGATGAGGTGCAACCTTATATTCAACAACACAAAGATGAGCTCAAATACGATCACCCAAACAAGACCGAGAAGTGGATTTCAAACGAGCATATGAAGACGTTTAGAGAGTGGTTTAGGAATATTGTCTTAGAGTGTACGAATCAAACTGGTGATGACATCTCTCCTAGGTTACTACGTCTTGGTTTAGGTCCAAATGCCAGGTTCACCTTTTACAGCAAATTTGCCATTAATGGATATACTTTTTCCACCCGCGAGCAAGATGAGTTGATCACAATGTAAAATAGTGGTGTGAGTTCTGAATTTAAGGCAATGCACTTTGCTACTTCAAAAGATAAAAAGCCTATTTGGGGAAAATGCTCTTATTATGGTGTTATTCAAGAAATATTGGTATTAGATTACATTGATTTCACAATGCCTTTGTTTCGATGTAACTGGGTTGATAACAACATCCATTGTGTCCAAAAGGATAAGATGGGATTTACGTTGGTCAATCTGGGTAAGGTTGGCAATAATAAGGATGATCCTTTCATAATGGCATCCCAAGCTAAACAAGTGTTCTATGACATCGATCCTATGGATAAGAAGTGGTCTGTTGTACTATCTATAAGGAGTAGAAGGAGTAGTCCATCCGATAATGGTGATGATGATCAGGATGTCGTTTTTGAGGGAATGGATCACTGTACCATTGTATCTTATTTTGACGATGTTGACACTGATCATGAGGACACTGAAAGCATCTATATGCGTGATGACCATGGTGAATATATTTGGGTTAACGAAGAAACTATGACATCCAAGACACGTCCCCGATCCTGAGTTGGTCTATAATGTAAGTTATTAGCTTTAATTTTTATTTTTATTTTTTAAATATATATATATATCTTCCTTTTAGTTTTTTTATTTTATTTTAAATAACTATTTCCACTGAACAGATTTACATTTAGGAACTACATATTTAATACAAACGTAAAGCACTGATATATAGACACACATAGTTTGACACTCAACAAATAACACACGACGTTGCTTGGAAGTTTCAGCCACAGACACGAACACATTTTGTAGGGGTTTTAGGGGTATATTGCTTGGAAAACAGCCGCATCCTGGTTTTAGGCATCGACGCTTTCTGAACTGGCCGACTGCTGCCCATCAAAGATTGTCGCATACGGCACTTGGACATAGTCCACGGTATTCTTCATAAGCTCGGCATCCGAGTCAGTGGCTACCCAGAGGTATGGTTCGAGTGTTGATCTATTCGGAGCATTCCAGTCGTTCATGCCATGGCCTCTGAGTTGAAACATCATGTCAAGCTTAAATGTTAATTCTGCATGTGCAAGTGATATTCCAAACTGAATGAGTAGACTCCCTTTGAATCCCCATGGCCCCTATTGTGGCTTAACTTTGATGACCGAGTATCCTAGCTCAATAAGCTTATTCCTCAAAGGATTAAAGCATTTGGCAGCAAATTTTCCATTGTCTATATCTATATGGCCTGGGGCATTCATCAGGACACAGTGATATGGACGACCAACATTTTAAGACATTTTCAGAATTTATAGGGATGCCTCTTTTCTGAGTTGTGGGGAGCAAATTTGATGGTTTATTTGTGAGTTGTGGGGAGCTAATGGGATGCCTCTTTTTTGAATTTATAGCAAGTTTGAGATGTGTTGTTGGAGTGTATGTATGTTGTCTTTAGCTTTTGGTAGCTTTAAAAAGTCAATAGAAGCAATGGTCAATGTTAAAGATTCCCAAATTTGCAAGGCGTGGTAGATCCTGTAGATATGCAGTATGTATTCTGGTGTTGTCTTATTTTCTTGATCTTATTATTAGATGTGGATGCTGTTGTTGAAATTGGTGATTAATGTTGCAATATATAGTGCTTCGCTATTACAGTTGTTATGCTGCTGTATTGTTACAGGTTTGGACTGTAATGAAATTACAGTGATTTTTTTTTTTAAAAAGTGTTAAATAATAACAACGGTTATATTGACATTACCCGTTGTTATTACTTTCGACAACGGGTTATAACACATGAACCGTTGTTATTGGTCTTATTAGATAAAAAAATGAGATAGGAAGTGACAACGGTTGTATTACTTATACCCGTTGTTATTACTTTCAACAACGGGTGTAGTACTTCTACCTGTTGTCATTTCTTTTTTAGACATATTTCATTTTGGCGCAAATTGGGTGAAAATATATTACAACGGGTATATGTTAACCGTTGTAATAAAGTTATGACAACGGTTAACTTTTATTGACCCGTTATTGTTAACATATCACAACGGGTTTGTTTTTAGAACTCGTTGTCAATAGTTTGTCTTAATAAAAAACTAATTTACAAACATATACAGGTATACAACATACAACATCAGTTCAACCGTTGGTATCCTGAGTTTATTCTCTCTTCCCCACTTTCTACTTTCTCGTTGCCGGCCGTCGCCCATGTAATACACTCTAATTTTATAATGGTTCTATTTTTCTAAACTCGAACTTCGGGTATGAAGTTCATTTAAGAAGGGAAGATTGTAATACTTCTAATATTTTGATTATTTTCTTTAGGCTTGTTTTATTATTTTAAAATTATTTATTCTTTACTATTTTATTTGAAAAAGTAATTATTTTCCTAATAGGTTTGTTCAAACCCGAAACCCAACTTATTTCCCCTTATATATTAATAATCACCCTCTATTCTACCCATAAAACCCTATATTATAGTATGTAGCCTCACATTGTCCGGTTGTCCCATGTCTTCTACAGCCGCCTAACTTCATAACTCTTGTTAATCCACGATTTGCATTCTTATCCTTGTGTACCATCTTTGCTATGACATACTATTTGTATCATACTCATACTCATGATCATCATCACCCATCATAATGATCTCGGGCAACTTTGTACGGTCTAGCTGCAAATCTCGTTACGGAAATTGTCACGTTATTCTTTAAATAGCACCATGCTTGCCGTTCTATTGCTCCGATTCTAATTTGTTGGTCCTAACAGCGATTTTAAGTCAATTTGAGGTAACACGATTCTACCGATCCTAATACTTTTGCTAGTGTTCGTGGTTGTGTGTGTATGTGCAATTATTTGTTATCGGATGATAGTAGTGATTAATTGTTGTGGTATAATTTTATGCGTATTAGTAATTCTATGTTTCTAGCCTTAATTTTATTATCTTGTGAGACGGGTTTACGATTACTGTCTTAAATAGCTGGAGAGTTTGACTTAATTGATAAAGGATAATTTGTGGGAATTGTTGGGTTTGTGTTTAGTTGCAAGGTACGTGGTGAACAGAGACATAATTGAGTTTGATTATGTAATTTTAGGGTAAGCTATACTTTACGGATTGATTAGTTTACCATGTGATTTACAATGGTAGTAATGTTTATTAACGTACGCCAGGGTGGTTGTTGTTGAGCCAAAGTGGCCTTAAATAATGTGTGGACTTGACAAACGATGGAGATTAGTTTATTGTGATGGATAATTGGTTTTGCTATGGTTAAGGATGTTGAGGACGAGATTGATGGATTTTTATATTGTGTTTAAGTTGTCGTTTTCTTTGACATTGACTAGTGGGTGAGTAGCTTAGAGTTATTTTCTAAGTGTTGAGCAGTTCCTTTAATGGAATATTTGACAATATCGATATTGAAATTGAGATAGAAATTGGTTTTTGGTATTGAGCTATGAGTTATAGGGCCTTTGAGCCGAGTTATGTTTACGGTCCAGTGTGACTATGGTTATTGAGTTAATTGAGTTTGAAATCGATATTGAGATGGAAGTATTGTTTCACGGTTTTTATACGCCAGTTCACTTACCCCTTATCTTTGTCTTAGGGTCGACGATGAGAATACGATACATGGTTACATTGGATTATTATATTAAGAGATAGAGTAATGAGTGAGACGGAGTAATGAGATGAAACTTGGTTAACTATTGGAATAAGAGAGTGTGGTATATAATGGAAATAGAAAGGAGTTTGTCTGATTGGTTATCGGGGAGTGTTTTTATTATTCTCTCTGTTTATTTTTATTTTTACTTGTGTCTGTTTCCACGCCATGACCAAAAACTATTCTGCTTATATTGAAGTATTATCTGTTACTCAACTATCCGGCTGACGTGTTTTCTCCCTTCTGGGCTACTCGTCATGGGGGTAGTTCCTTTCTGTCTTCTGATCTTATTTTCAGGTTGCTTCCGCTAGCTATTCAAAAGGATTTAATTTCGAGAGAAGTTTTTAATTAAAGACTTTGTAAAGATTTGTTCCATTTTATTTTCATTTGTATAAAAGAGATTTTGTAATTGAGACTTTGTAAATTAATTATAATATCTCTGTATGTATTTCGGCGCGTTTTCTACGTAAAATTAGTTTTAATTTAACCGAAAATCAGGGGTGTTACAATTGGTATTAGAGAGGGTTCTTTCTTGGTTAGATGTTGAGATCGTCACATCTTGACACCGCCGATTTCACTTTTAAAACCTTTCTTAAATTTTCGTGACTCAAATTGTTTTGAATTTTTAAGTTCGAGTACGAACTTTTTTTTTAAGGAGGGTGGATTGTAATACACTCTAATTTTAAAATGGTTATATTTTTCTAAACTCGAACTTCGGGTACGAAATTCTTTTTAAGAGGGGAGGATTGTAATACTTCTAATATTTTGATTATTTTTTTTAGGCTTGTTTTATTATTTTAAAATCATTTATTCTTTACTATTTTATTTGAAAAAGTAATTATTGTCCTAACAGGTTTGATCAAACCCAAAACCCAACTTATTTCCCCTTATATATTAATAATCACTCTTTATTCTACCCATAAAACCCTATATTATAGTATGTAGTCTCACATTGTCCGGTTGTCCCATGTCTTCTACAGCCGCCTAACTTCATAACTCTTGTTAATCCACGATTTGCATTCTTATCCTTGTGTACCATCTTTGCTATGACATACTATTTGTATCATACTCATACTCATGATCATCATCACCCATCATAATGATCTCGGACAACTTTGTACGGTCTAGCTGCAAATCTCGTTTCGGAAATTGTTACGTTATTGTTTAAATAGCACCATGCTTGCCGTTCTATTGCTCCGATTTTAATTTGTTGTTCCTAGCAAGGATTTTAAGTCAATTTGAGGTAACACGATTCTACCGATCCTAATACTTTTACTATTATTCGTGGTTGTGTGTGTATGTGCAATTATTTGTTAATGGATGATAGTAGTGATTAATTGTTGTGGTATAATATTATGCGTATTAGTAATTCTATGTTTCTAGCCTTAATTTTATTATCTTGTGAGACGGGTTTACGATTACTGTTTTAAATAGCTCGAGAGTTTGACTTAATTGATAAAGGATAATTTGTGGGAATTGTTGGGTTTGTGTTTAGTTGCAAGGTACGTGGTGAACAGAGACATAATTGAGTTTGGTTATGTAATTTTACGGTAAGCTATACTTTACGGATTGATTAGTTTACCATGTGATTGACAATGGTAGTAATGTTTATTAACGTATGCCAAGGTGGTTGTTGTTGAGCCAAAGTGGCCTTAAATAATGTGTGGACTTGACCAACGATGGAGATTAGTTTATTGTGATGGATAATTGGTTTTGCTATGGTTAAGGATGTTGAGGACGAGATTGATGGATTTTTATATTGTGTTTAAGTTGTCGTTTTCTTTGACATTGACTAGTGGGTGAGTAGCTTAGAGTTATTTTCAAAGTGTTGAGCAGTTCCTTTAATGGAATATTTGACAATATCGATATTGAAATTGAGATAGAAATTGGTTACTGGTATTGAGCTATGAGTTATGGGGCCTTTGAGCCGAGTTATGTTTACGGTCCAGTGTGACTATCGTTATTCAGTTAATTGAGTTTGAAATCGATATTGAGATGGAAGTATTGTTTCGCGGTTTTTATACGCCAGTTCACTCACCCCTTGTCTTTGTCTTAGGGTCGACGATGAGAATACGATACATGGTTACATTGGATTATTATATTAAGAGATAGAGTAATGGGTGAGACGGACTAATGAGATGAAACTTGGTTAACTATTGGAATAAGCGAGTGTGGTATATAATGGAAATAGAAAGGAGTTTGTCTAATTGGTTATCGGGGAGTGTTTTTATTATTCTCTTTGTTTATTTTTATTTTTACTTGTGTCTGTTTCCACGCCACGACCAAAAACTATTCTGCTTATATTGAAGCATTATCTGTTACTCAGCTTTCCGGCTGACGTGTTTTCTCCCTTCTGGGCTAATCGTCATGGGGGTAGTTCCTTTCTGTCTTCTGATCTAATTTTTAGGTTGCTTCCGCTGGCTATTCAAAAGGATTTGATTTCGAGTGAAGTTTTTAATTAAAGGCATTGTAAAAGATTTGTTCCATTTTGTTTTCATTTGTATAAAAGAGATTTTGTAATAGAGACTTTGTATATTAATTATAATATCTCTTTATGTATTTCGGCGCGTTTTCTACGTAAAGGTTAGTTTTAATTTAACCGAAAATCAGGGGTGTGACAATTGGTATCAGAGAAGGTTCTTTTTTGGTTAGATGTTGAGATCGTCACATCTTGACACCGCCGATTTCACTTTTAAAACCTTTTTTGAATTTTCGTGACTCAAATTGTTTTGAATTTTTAAGTTCGAGGACGAACTTTATTTTTAAGGAGGGTGGATTGTAATACACTCTAATTTTAAAATGGATCTATTTTCTAAACTCGAACTTCGGGTACGAAATTCTTTTTAAGTGGGGAGGATTGTAATACTTCTAATATTTTGATTATTTTCTTTAGGCTTGTTTTATTATTTTAAAATCATTTATTCTTTACTATTTTATTTGAAAAAGTAATTATTGTCCTAACAGGTTTGATCAAATCCAAAACCCAACTTATTTTCCCTTATATATTAATAATCACCCTCTATTCTACCCATAAAACCCTATATTATAGTATGTAGTCTCACATTGTCCGGTTGTCCCATGTCTTCTACAGCCGCCTAACTTCATAACTCTTGTTATTCCACGTTTTGCATTCTTATCCTTGTGTACCATCTTTGCTATGACATACTATTTGTATCATACTCATACTCATGATCATCATCACCCATCATAATGATCTCGGACAACTTTGTACGGTCTAGCTGTTAATCTCGTTACGGAAATTGTTACATTATTCTTTAAATAGCACCATGCTTGCCGTTCTATTGCCCCGATTCTAATTTGTTGGTCCTAGCAGTGATTTTAAGTCAATTTGAGGTAACACGATTCTACCGATCCTAATACTTTTACTATTGTTCGTGGTTGTGTGTGTATGTGCAATTATTTGTTATTGGATGATAGTAGTGATTAATTGTTGTGGTATAATATTATGCGTATTTGTAATTCTATGTTTCTAACATTAATTTTATTATGTTGTGAGATGGGTTTACGATTACTGTCTTAAATAGCTCGAGAGTTTGACTTAATTGATAAAGGATAATTTGTGGGAATTGTTGGGTTTGTGTTTGGTTACAAGGTACGTGGTGAACAGAGACATAATTGAGTTTGGTTATGTAATTTTAGGGTAAGCTATACTTTACGGATTGATTAGTTTACCATGTGATTGACAATGGTAGTAATGTTTATTAACGTACGCCAGGGTGGTTGTTGTTGAGCTAAAGTGGCCTTAAATAATGTGTGGACTTGACCAACGATGGAGATTAGTTTATTGTGATGGATAATTGGTTTTGCTATGGTTAAGGATGTTGAGGACGAGATTGATGGATTTTTATATTGTGTTTAAGTTGTCGTTTTCTTTGACATTGACTAGTGGGTGAGTAGCTTAGAGTTATTTTCCAAGTGTTGAGCAGTTCCTTTAATGGAATATTTGACAATATCGATATTGAAATTGAGATAGAATTTGGTTACTGGTATTGAGCTATGAGTTATGGGGCCTTTGAGCCGAGTTATGTTTACGGTCCAGTGTGACTATGGTTATTGAGTTAATTGAGTTTCAAATCGATATTGAGATGGAAGTATTGTTTCGCGGTTTTTATACGCCAGTTCACTCACCCCTTGTCTTTGTCTTAGGGTCGACGATGAGAATACGATACATGGTTACATTGGATTATTATATTAAGAGATAGAGTAATGAGTGAGACGGAGTAATGAGATGAAACTTGGTTAACTATTGGAATAAGAGAGTGTGGTATATAATGGAAATAGAAAGGAGTTTGTCTGATTGGTTATCGGGGAGTGTTTTTATTATTCTCTCTGTTTATTTTTTTTTTTACTTGTGTCCGTTTCCACGCCATGACAAAAACTATTCTGCTTATATTGAAGTATTATCTGTTACTCAGCTTTTCGGCTGACGTGTTTTCTCCCTTCTGGGCTTCTCGTCATGGGGGTAGTTCCTTTCTTTCTTCTGATCTTTTTTTCAGGTTGCTTCCGCTGGCTATTCAAAAGGATTTGATTTCGAGTGATGTTTTTAATTAAAGACTTTGTAAAAGATTTGTTCCATTTTGTTTTCATTTGTATAAAAGAGATTTTGTAATGGAGACTTTGTATATTAATTATAATATCTCTGCACGCGTTTCGGCGCGTTTTCTACGTAAAAGTTAGTTTTAATTTAACCGAAAATCAGGGGTGTGACAATTGTTATCAGAGAGGGTTCTTTCTTGGTTAGATGTTGAGATCGTCAATGTGGGAAATAATTTGTATACTTCCCTTAAAAATAAGGATTATAACGAATTTATAAGATGATTACGAGTCATAAAACTAAATTGCATAAACAAAAGTAGAGAATGAAGAAACTACCTTCGGTCCTAGCAAAATCGGCCTAAGAAAAATATTGCAATGATATTCACCTATTAGTTGCACCCAAGACGATATGAGATATGCCCTTTGCTTCTTATTAGAATCGATCCCCAATTAACTGATTAATTTTTAGGTTTTTGTGTTTTTCTTTGATGAGAGGAGGCAAGGTCAGAATTAGGTTAGAAAAATTCACCTCTTATTCTCCCTTTAACCGTGTTTTAGGAGTGATTAGGGTAGATTTTTCTCTTCTTATTATTCGACCCATATTGACCGAAATTATAGAGATTAATTTCTCTTTTTTCGGTTTTTCTACTTACCCAAAATAAGGAGATTAAATATTCTTATTTTGGTAGTATGCAAAATGTATAAAATGTATTAAATATAAATTGTCATTTATATTATTCCGCATTAACAAGTCTACACACAACAGCTTGCGGTTGATTTATTAATACGAGTCAATAATAATTTATTATGACAATATCGTATAATTATCATTTGCTGATTAAATATAACCGATTACATTTAATTACGATTTAACATATTAATTCGTCCAAGCTAACATTATATACATTAATTAAATATAACTTATTATATTCAATTTACGAATTGACAGTTAATTCGTCTCAACTAATATTATTTAATCGGCATTAAATAATTGTCTCATCAACACATTGACTAACTGTTTAGTCATATAAGGCATCAATGTGATTACATTTCCATAACCACATCTCTCAAACACATCCTTTAGGTGTGACTTTTAGGGACCAGTTGATCACCACCATCAGTATGATAATAACGTCAAACTTTCTAGCAAGCCAACCGTTATTAGGTAATCGTTAATCAACTGATAAAATACGAAGTATACCCTTGTGAACCTATAAGAGATTTATAAATGTTATCACACTAATTTGTGGAGGACACAAGCTCCAACAAACTCCCACTTGTCCTCACAAGTGTATGTGCGATAACCGATTCTCATATCCTAAAATTTCTCCCACTCAATGTAAAACAATTTGCAAAATCCGTATTCACAAAGGTCGTATTTTACAAGTTATCTGTATCAAGAGTGGTTTCCCCGACTAGAGAGTAACTTAACTGATAAACGAATCATCATTCGAGCATGGCCATGCATTTCTGTTACAACTCCTCGAGTGGCCCTGAGAAATAACTATACCTGATAAGGGTTGGATATTTTCCTCAACTCGAATCCTGCAGATGTAAGTACAATATGAAATGACCCAGAAAAAATCTACTTAGCCTCCGATTCACGGACCGTGAGAAAGAAACCAAAGTCACCCAAAAACTGGCTTAATCTCAAGAAACAGTCGATAGTCAAAAGAATCGACTCTAGGAACACAATGGATGTCCTATCCACGACCTGGCACCAAATGTCTTTAAACATTTAGGACTCCATTACGTTGTCACAAACATTTGTCCTATGAGGTATCGTTATAATCTCGCATCTGTGATCGATCAGTCAACCGTTTGACTTATGGCTCGTTGAACCCACCATCAATCGACTGCACAATATAATAGCCAGAGCTACCAGCTCATTAAGGCGATTACGGACTAAACAAAATATAATGTAATTCAGTTCACTTTGTGGCGTTCAAAGTTGTCAATACAATCCACATGAAAAACAAAATATTATAAAAACGATGAAGTTATAAATAGTATATGAAAAAGATAATGTATCAAATCCATAATCAACTACTACAACTCAGGAACACATTTAATTCCCATGGAAATATCGTGCCCTTCATGCTTATCAAAATTCAACGGTTTAGTGAGAGGGTCCGCGATGTTATCATCCGAAGCTATCTTGTCAATCACTATCTCTTCTTGCTCCACGTAATCACGGATCAGGTGAGCTTTCCAATGTACATGTCTAGATTTGTTGCTAGACTTTGGCTCTTTAGCCTGGAAGATGGCACCTCTATTGTCACAATAGATGGTGATCGGGTCATTTGAACTAGGAACTATCGTAAGTCCTTGTAAGAATTGACGCATCCATATCGCTTCCTTTGCTGCCTCCGAAGCGGCATAGTACTCGGATTCAGTGGTAGAATTTGCTACAACACTCTGTTTGGAACTCTTCCAGCTGACCGCAGCACCATTAAGAGTGAAGACGAACCCGGACTGAGATTTTGAATCATCTCGATCCGTTTGGAATCTAGCATCTGCGTAACCGATTGCGCATAGCTGAGTATCGCCTCCATAAGTCAATACCCTATCCTTAGTCCTCCGTAGGTACTTGAGGATGTTTTTAACAGCTATCCAATGTGTTTCACCTGGATTCTTTTGGTACCGACTCGTCATACTCAATGCATATGCCACGTCTAGACGTGTGCATATCATGGCATACATGATTGATCCTATTGCAGATGCATAAGGAACACGACTCATGCGCTCAATCCCTTCAGGCGTCGTGGGTGACTGAGACTTGCTCAACTGCATCCCAGACGTTATTGGAAGGTTCCCCTTCTTGGAGTTGGTCATGCCGAACCTCTCAAGAATCTTATCCAAATAAGACTCCTGACTAAGTGATAACGTCCATCGTGATCTATCTCGGTAGATACGGATTCCCAAAATGCGTTGTGCCTCACCCATATCTTTCATCTGGAAATGGTTCTTCAACCATCCTTTAACCGAAGATAAGAGAGGAATGCCATTCCCAATCAAGAGTATGTCATCGACATACAATATCAAGAATACAATCTTGCTCCCACTCGACTTGATATATAAGCATGGTTCCTCGACCGATCGAGTGAAACCATACTCTTTTATCACCTGGTCGAAACGATGATTCCAACTCCGAGAAGCTTGCTTAAGTCCATAAATGGAGCGCTTAAGCTTGCATACTTTCTTAGGATGTTCAGGATCTATGAAACCTTCGAGTTGCACCATGTAAAAATCTTCCTCCAAATAACCGTTTAAGAAGGCGGTTTTCACATCCATTTGCCAAATTTCATAGTCATGAAATGCGGCAATCGCTAAGATTATCCGAATGGAACGTAGCATGACTAAAGGTGCAAAAATCTCATCATAATGCAATCCGTGCACTTAAGTGAAACCTTTTGCCACTAGTCGTGCCTTATAGGTATCTGGTTCCGCGTCTACAGAATGCTTTATTTTGTAAAGCCATTTGCACTGTAGAGGTTTTACCTTATTAGGTAAATCAACTAGATCCCATACGTTATTCTCATACATGGAGTCCATCTCGGATTGCATGGCTTCGAGCCATAGCTTTGAGTCGTAACAGGCCATAGCACCTTTATAGGTAGCGGGTTCATTACTCTCTAGGAGTAAAACGTCATTCTCTTCGACCATACCAATGTATCTGTCCGAAGGATTAGAGACTCTACCCGACCTCCTGGGTTCCTCAGGAATATTAACCGTATCAACAGTTGAAGGAACATCTTCCTCCATCCGTTCCTCGGTTGTTGGTTCTGGAATCTCCGACAGCTCGAAGGTTCTATTACTCGTCTTATTCTCGAGAAATTATTTCTCTAAGAACGTCGCACTAGCCGCAACAAAAACTCGATGTTCGATAGGCGAATAGAAGTAATGACCAAACATTCCTTTTGGATAACCAATAAAGTATGTCTTGACCGATCGCGGGCCGAGCTTATCCTCGTGTCTCCACTTGACATAAGCCTCGCAGCCCCAAACCCGTATAAAGGACAAGTTAGGGACCGTTCCCTTCCACATTTCATATGGAGTCTTGTCGACGACTTTTTGTCGGACTTGATTAAGTATAAGAGCAAATTTGACAAAAGAGCAAAACCCCATAATGAATCGAAGACGATCGTATGACTCATCATGGATCAAACCATATCAAGTAAGGTTCGATTTCTCCGTTCGGACACACCATTTAATTGAGGTGTTTTAGGTGGAGTTAACTGTATAACGATTCCACTGTCTTTAAGGTGTTGATCAAACTCATTTGAAAGATATTCGCCACCCCGATCTGAACGGAGTGCTTTAACCTTTCGACCCAGTTGGTTCTCAACCTTGTTCTGGTATTCCTTGAATTTCTCAAAGGACTCACTTTTATGCTTCATTAAGTAGACATATCCGTATCTACTCAAATCATCCGTGAAAGTGATAAAATATCTATAGCCATCTCTAGCGGTAATTGACATAGGTCCACATACGTCAGTATGTATGAGTCCTAATAGGTCACTAGCGCGCATTCCAACACCTTTGAAGGAAATTCGAGTCATCTTGCCAATGAGACATGATTCACACGTGTCATATGTAGAAAATTCGAATGCGGGAATAGTCCCATTATCGACGAGTTTCTTTACACGTTTCTCATTTATGTGTCCCATTCGACAATGCCATAGATAGGTTTGATCTTTGTCACCAACCTTTAATTTCTTATTATTCACGTGTAATACTTCCGTGGTTTGATCTAAGATGTAAATTCCTTTCATGGAAACTGCTTTGCCATAAATCATTTCATTTAAAGAGAAAATACAGCTATTATCCTTTATTAAAAATGAAAATCCGTCTTTATCAAGTACGTAAACTGAAATAATGTTCTTAGACAAACTGGGTACATAGTAACAGTTATTTAAAAATAACTCAAAACCACTAGGGAGTTGGATTACATATGTTCCCTTCGAGACTGCAGCAACTCTAGCTCCATTCCCGACTCGCAGGTCCACATCACCCTTTCTGAGAGGTGTGATGTTTCTTAGGCCCTGCAAATGATTACACAGATGAGAACCACAACCAGTATCAAGTACTCAAGTTCCGAAACTTGCATGGTTAATCTCAATCATATGAATATAAGATGACATACCAACAGGAACGACGCGACCTGCTTTTATGTCCTCACGGTACATGGGACAGTTCCTCCTCCAATGTCCATTCTTGTGACAATGGTGGCACTCAATGTCACCGCCCTTGCTCTTTGCCTTGCCCTGTGAGCCACTAGTCTCACTAGGCCCACTCTTACCATTTTCTGGCTTCTTGAATTTTGGCTTACCTACAGTTAGGTCGCCTTGAGCTTTGCCCTTACCTTTACCCTTGTTGGAAATCGTGAGAACATCCTGCTTCATGCTCCCACTCAAGTTCATATCCTTCTCGGTCTATACGAGAAGTGAGTGTAGCTCATGAGGACTTTTCTTTAAGTCATTCATGTAGTAGTTCGCCCTGAAAAGGGCAAAACCATCGTGAAGAGAATGAAGCATACGGTCAATGACTATGCTCTCACTGATTTTACAATCAAGTGCCTCCAATTTCTCGACATTCTCAATCATGTTAAGAATGTGTGGGCTAATCGGTTGGCCCTTTTGGAGTTTCGCATCAAAGAAGCGACAGGTATGCTCATAAGTAATGATTCTCGGTGCTTTTGAGAACTCGTTAGTGAGCGTGGTGAAAATCTTGTTTGCACCCTGGGCAATGAAGCGTCTATGCAAATTGGTTTCCATTGCAAAGATGAGTACGTTCTTTATCGCACCCGCTTCCATGATGAAATCACTATAAGCAAGTGACTCGTTAACTCCCGCATTGGGGCCTGGGTTTACCGGTATTGGCTCAGTTATGTACTTGAGCTTACCGTCGCAATGGCGACATTCCGTAGTCTTTGCCTCCCGATCCGCAAAGTTGGACCCATCATTCTTTAGTCGCGTGTACTGATTCATGTTGTCCATAAATACTTTCAGCCAGGACTCGCGTCCAAGTGTGTCACTTGGCATTGGGATTTCGTTATTTCCAGCCATTTGTTGTAACAGTAATATAAACGTGTTCTACACTGCGAAAAGAAGAATAAATAACTAGCATGTGCATCGATTTTAATTTAAGTCTAATGCAATACTGTTATAACGCGAAGACTCATGCATTTATACAATTAACCTTCCTCAAGAATTATATAAATGATCCCAAGACTCAATTATCTGTAAATTGATAAGCCAACCTTTTGGCTAATTCTACTGTTAGAATTCTTGGTCGATAAATTTCTGCAAATTCTATCTTTAGTCCATCATAATCACGAGAAACTCTTCGGACTATAATGTTGAGATAAACTAAGTCAACACAAACTACTTACCCAACGTAGAAGGGGTCATATTATGCCTACCGACGAAGAAGGGATTCATAGTTGTTTGCCCTTATAAAGACTAGTCTCAATTTCCGGTTTTAGAGGAAGATCCCATCAACTTTGTTTTAATTCATTTTAAGTGAACTAATATCTTGCATGCGTGAATGAACAAACTAAGGTGATGGCTTAAAAACATGTGACATCTGTATGTATATGAAAACTAACATACAACCTATATGTGTCAATTTTCATGCATTTTATTAGGTGGTTTGGTTTTAGGCGGAAAATGATGCACTAACTAGCATGTGAATGAAAAGCAATAAGAACGGTAAAACGTAAAACAAAATAAAGTCCTAGTGTGGCCTATCCTATCAAAATGAACATAAATACAACTTTGGAATCCATCCATGGACCCGAGAAGCTGGTCTTGATGTTTCATCTTTATCCATGTAGCGGGAGTGAGCTCCAATCTCCATCTTTAGTCTTCTCAAAAATTACAATTTAAAAATTACATAATAAACCTATTTACATTCTAATTTCAAAACCGTAATAAATAAAGAAAAACAAAACGGAGATACGAGATCTCAAATTACATTAAAAATTATGTTCCCATCATTACGAAAACATAATTTAACTAAGGACACACTAGGTATTACAAATTACAACCGATTGCAAAAATACGTAAATAAAACCATTCAACGATTCATTCAACTAAAATAAAATGCATCAACTAAAAAAATTAAACATACAAGACATAATTCTTTAATTATGTAGATTAATTTTATCCAAACCACCTATTTAATTGATCAAATTAAGTGACAATTCCTCAATTAATCACATTAAATTTAATCTTAATTCATATTAAAGTTGTAATATGAATTTAATCCATCAATATTTTAAACTTCTTTAAAATAATTAGGTATCTTAAAATTGTAAACCGTTTCACAAAAATTAATCATACATGTAAATGTAATGTATAATTAATATTGGCCAAAACAAACAAAAAACAACAAAAAACCCCTTTTTTTGTGTCTCAGCAAAACAAAAAAAAAAGAGAAAATTGTTGATTACAGCCTTTTAAAAATCACTTTTTGAAAATTACAGCCTTATATAATTTTTTTTGTAAATTACATCCAAAATATTACTTTTCTTCTAAAATTGCACCAACTTGAGGATTCCGGTGAATTTTGATGATGTTTTATCGATATACTCTTTATTATTTGAGAGCCTACTTACCCAGATTTCTTACCTCTCCTTAACACAAACCAATTAATCACCCCAAACAACATCAAAACATCATCAAAATTCACCGGAATCCTCAAGTTGGTGCAATTTTAGAAGAAAAGTAATATTTTGGATGTAATTTACAAAAAAATTATATAAGGTCAGTAATTTTCAAAAAGTGATTTTTAAAAGGTCAGAATCAACAATTTTCTCTAAAAAAAAAAACAGAATTTTTTTATATATTTCATTTCAAAATTTGAAATAAAAACAGAAAACCAAAAAAAAAATTCCTCCCTCGGCAATTCTGCAAAAACCGAAAGGAAAAACAGTTTTTTTTTTTTTTTTTTTTTTTTTTTCTTCTTCACGGTTTGAGCCAAAAATAAAAAAAAAAACAGAATTTTTTTTTTATTTCGGCAAACCCTAAAAGAAAAAAAAAAAAACAGAAACTTTTTTTTCTTAGGAGCTCTCGGCAAACCCTAATAATGCCTCCTTTTTTTTCTTTCTTTTTGCGGCAAAAATGCCCTAAAACAAAAATTCGATGAAGAAAATCGTTTATAGTTGCTATTAGAACATGATTAGCATATGAATTAATGAAACATGATTAACCGTATATGCCAAAAACTATATAGAAAAACAATTTTTATATCATCAACATGATGATTCCATTTACATTTTAACTTAATCAGCATTAAATCAAAATCTACCAATTCATCATATGATAATTTTAATTAATTAAAACAACAATTTGAAAAATAAAAATGGAAATAGATCATCAAACAAAGGAAAAAAAACGGCTGAAAAAAAAACAATTCTTCTCGGCCAAAAAAAAAAAAAAATTCTGCCGAACCAAGTTTTTTTTTTTTCGAAACCCTAATTATTTACATCCAATTTTATGAAAATCATCAAAATAAAATTCGTGGCCTTGGCTATGATACCACTTGTGGGAAATAATCTGTATACTTCCCTTAAAAATAAGGATTATAACGAATTTATAAGATGATTACGAGTCATAAAACTAAATTGCATAAACAAAATTAGAGAATGAAGAAACAACCTTCTGCCCTAGCAAAATCGGCCTAAGAACAATATCGCAATGATATTCACCTATCAGTTGCACCCAAGACGATATGAGATATGCCCTTTGCTTCTTGCTAGAATCGATCCCCAATTAACTGATTAATTTTTAAGTTTTTGTGTTTTTCTTTGATGAGAGGAGGCAAGGTCATAATTAGGTTAGAAAAATTCACCTCTTATTCTCCCTTTAAGCGTGTATTAGGAGTGATTAGGGTAGAATTTTCTCTTCCTATTATTCGGCCCATATTGACCGAAATTAGAGAGATTAATTTCTCTTTTTTTCGGTTTTTCTACTTACCCAAAATAAGGAGATTAAATCTTCTTATTTTGGTAGTATGGAAAATGTATAAAATGTATTAAATATAAATTGTCATTTATATTCTTCCGCATTAACAAGTCTACACACAACAGCTTGCGGTTGATTTATTAATACGGGTCAATAATAATTTATTATGACAATATCGTATAATTATAATTTGCTCATTAAATATAACCGATTACATTTAATTACGAATTAACATATTAATTCGTCCAAGCTAACATTATATACATTAATTAAATATAACTTATTATATTCAATTTACGAATTGGCAGTTAATTCGTCTCAACTAATATTATTTAATCGGCATTAAATAATTGTCTCATCAACACATTGACTAACTGTTTAGTCATATAAGGCATCAATGTGATTACATTTCCATAACCACATCTCTCAAACACATCCTTTAGGTGTGACTTTTAGGGACCAGTTGATCACCGCCATCAGTATGATAATAACGTCAAACTTTCTAGCAAGCCAACCGTTATTAGGTAATCGTTAATCAACTGATAAAATACGAAGTATACAATTGTGAACCTATAAGAGATTTATAAATGTTATCACACTAATTTGTGGAGGACACAAGCTCCAACAGTCACATCTTGACACCGCCGATTTCAATTTTAAAACCTTTCTTGAATTTTCGTGACTCAAATTGTTTTGAATTTTTAAGTTCGAGGACGAACTTTATTTTTAAGGAGGGTGGATTGTAATACACTCTAATTTTAAAATTGTTCTATTTTTCTAAACTCGAACTTCGGGTACGAAATTCTTTTTAAGAGGGGAAGATTGTAATACTTCTAATATTTTGATTATTTTCTTTAGGCTTGTTTTATTATTTTAAAATTATTTATTCTTTACTATTTTATTTGAAAAAGTAATTATTGTCCTAATAGGTTTGATCAAACCCACAACCCAACTTATTTCCCCTTATATATTAATAATCACCCTCTATTCTACCCATAAAACCCTATATTATAGTATGTAGTCTCACATTGTCCGGTTGTCCCATGTCTTCTACAGCCGCCTAACTTCATAACTCTTGTTAATCCACGATTTGCATTCTTATCCTTGTGTATCATCTTTGCTATGACATACTATTTGTATCATACTCATAATAATGATCATCATCACCCATCATAATGATCTCGGACAACTTTGTACGGTCTAACTGTAAATCTCGTTACGGAAATTGTTACGTTATTCTTTAAATAACACCATGCTTGCCGTTCTATTGCTCCGATTCTAATTTGTTGGTCCTAGCAGCGATTTTAAGTCAATTTGAGGTAACACGATTCTACCGATCCTAATACTTTTACTATTGTTCGTGGTTGTGTGTGTATATGCAATTATTTGTTATTGGATGATAGTAGTGATTAATTGTTGTGGCATAATATTATGTGTATTAGTAATTCTATGTTTCTAGCCTTAATTTTATTATCTTGTGAGACGGGTTTACGATTACTGTCTTAAATAGCTCGAGAGTTTGACTTAATTGATAAAGGATAATTTGTGGGAATTGTTGGGTTTGTGTTTGGTTGCAAGGTACGTGGTGAACAGAGACATAATTGAGTTTGGTTATGTAATTTTAGGGTAAGCTATACTTTACGGATTGATTAGTTTACTATGTGATTGACAATGGTAGTAATGTTTATGAACGTACGCCAGGGCGGTTGTTGTTAAGCCAAAGTGGCCTTAATTAATGTGTGTACTTGACCAACGATGGAGATTAGTTTGTTGTGATGGATAATTGGTTTTGCTATGGTTAAGGATGTTGAGGACGTGATTGGTGGATTTTTATATTGTGTTTAAGTTGTCGTTTTCTTTGACATTGACTAGTGGGTGAGTAGCTTAGAGTTATTTTCTGAGTGTTGAGCAGTTCCTTTAATGGAATATTTGACAATATCGATATTGAAATTGAGATGGAAATTGGTTACTGGTATTGAGCTATGAGTTTTAGGGCCTTTGAGCCGAGTTATGTTTACGGTCCAGTGTGACTATGGTTATTGAGTTAATTGAGTTTGAAATCGATGTTGAGATGGAAGTATTGTTTCGCGGTTTTTAGACGCCAGTTCACTCACCCCTTGTCTTTGTCTTAGGGTCGACGATGAGAATACGGAATACGATACATGGTTACATTGGATTATTATATTAAGAGATAGAGTAATGAGTGAGACAAAGTAATGAGATGAAACTTGGTTAACTATTGGAATAAGAGAGTGTGGTATATAATGGAAATAGAAAGGAGTTTGTCTGATTGGTTATCGGGGAGTGTTTTTATTATTCTCTCTGTTTATTTTTATTTTTACTTGTGTCTGTTTCCACGCCATGTCCAAAAACTATTCTGCTTATATTGAAGTATTATCAGTTACTCAGCTTTCCGGCTGACGTGTTTTCTCCCTTCTGGGCTACTCGTCATGGGGGTAGTTCCTTTCTCTCTTCTGATCTTATTTTCAGGTTGCTTCCGCTGGCTATTCAAAAAGATTTGATTTCGAGTGAAGTTTTTAATTAAAAACCTTGTAAAAGATTTGTTTCATTTTGTTTTCATTTGTATAAAAGAGATTTTGTAATGGAGACTTTGTATATTAATTATAATATCTCTGTATGTATTTCGGCGCGTTTTCTACGTAAAAGTTAGTTTTAATTTAGCCGAAAATCAGGGGTGTTACAGCCCAGTTTCTGACGCCCAGATTCCGTTGCCTTCCCTTATCATCCTGCTCGTTCTCTTTATCATCATCATCATCAGGTATGTTCACTTTTGTGTTTCGTCATTAGGGTTTTAAGATCATCTTTTTTGTTTTTCATCTGTTTGTTTTTCGTCTTCTTTGTTATCTTTATCATCCCGCATCATCTACTTCATTCCTCTTATTAGGGTTTTAGGATTTTAGAAGCTCAAACTGTTGTTTTAATTAATTTTCATTCCTCATTAGCGTTTTAGATAATACTCTGCATGTCGTTGTTCATTTCCTATTTCATTCATATTTAGGGTTTTAGGATTATCTTGGGTGAAAAACAGAAAAGAAGTCAAAAGAATAATAAGCCTGATGGGGATAATAAGCCTGTGAGAGGGGTGCTACGAAGTGCCCTGCAGCCCTTGCAGCTATAGCGGCTAAATAGCCGCTTAAAATAACATGGAACTCGAAGGGTTTCCCTACTGGTCCAAATGCGGGGCATTTATCCATTTGGATTGGATGTTGCACAAGACAGTTTGTGCCTATCCATTTAGATGAAATTAGGAATTTGAATCCAAAATTGGCGCAGTTATTGTTGGATCGTATAAAGGAAGCCTTTGGTATTTCCGAATGCTAAAGAATGCTATGATAAGTATTTAACACATAAGGCAGGGGGTGCCTTAAGGCAGTGGAAGTGTGACGTTGGTAGGGATTGGTTGTATGTGGACAAGTAGACGGGGGAGATGCGTAAGAGCCCACCGTCAAACAAGTGTCCCACCATCACTCAGGAACAATGGGATCTTTTCAAAGCAATGAGAGCTAGTGAGAAGTTTGAGGTTAAGTATCCTCGCCTTTTAATGATTTACCTATCATTTTTTTAATTAATGAGTTCTCTATAATCTTTTTATTATCTCATGTACTTGCGCTTTTATATAATTTGAAGGCCGTTACCAAAAGAAATCGTGCTAACATTTTATGCAAGAAGGGAAAATGGTATGGTTCTCGAGGCGGTTACAGATTGATAGAAGACAACCTCGTACGTAGCACTTAAATATCCCCCTGTTTATTTGATTTTTTTAATCACACTTGGACTTGATATATATATATATATAGAATTAGGATCACATGAGTCCACCCTATCTTTTTGAGTCCCGTGAGTCCACTTATGTATCACACGCTCTACACAAAAATATCACGTTTTTTTTTTACAAAAAAAAAAAAAAAAAATTGTTGTAAAAAAAAACCTGTGATATTGTTTAGTATAACCTGTGATATTGTATCTGAGTCTGTGAGTCCAGTAAAAGAGTATCACGAGTTATTCAAAATAGTATCACACCTTACAATAAACAATATCACTGGTTGTACTAAACAATATCACGGCTTATACTATATAATATCACACCACTAGACTTAGCTCCGCCTTTCACCATCTTCATTGTCAGTCATTGATACAGATATTACCAATAATTCAAATCTAAACACAAAGATAATCAATTTCATTGTAAAAGCCAACACTAATTATTCGAAAATCACTTACTAATTACAAATTAGGCTATAAAATGAACAAAGGAAAAAAGGACTCTTAACTTCTTAAGTAGGATACTAGGACTCTTGTGCCCATATTCACTTTTGTTTATGTCTGTGCGTGGTATTTTATTACTCTGTATTTTTCATCATTGTAAATTTGGAAAGAGTAAAGTAGTTAAAAGAAAACTAACTAATGTTTTTTTTTTGGAATTAGATACATATTAAGAGAGTATTAATGCTTTTTGGGTAGTAATAAGGAATTAATGTGAGGGAATTCTGGAAAAGAGTAAGTCACGGGAACATAATCACTTAGTGCAGCAATATTAATAGGTTATTTATGATGTAGCATAATTTAAATTCCACAATATTTTTCTCGCAATATGGTGTAGCATTTGCCTTACCATTGCTGAACATGAGCCCCCCCTCTTTAATTCCGGGGTTATGCTAATTGAACCCTCGAATTGCACATTAGCGTGATGCCGAAAACGCAGTTTACTTTATCGATTTGACAGTGCTCCAGTCGTGGGTCTTGTTTATGAACATTACTATATTGTTATTCAATTTGTGATATTCTTGTATACAGCGTGTGATACATAAAGTGGACTCATGGGACTCAAAAATATAGGTGGACTCACCGGATCTTGCCTATATATATATATATAACTGTTACCATGTTAATGTGTAGGCGGCAAAGGGAGTGACCGGCTTAAATCGGCACGTAACTTATAAAGAAGGGCACACGCCTAAAGAATCCCAGCCGTGTGATAAATATGATCAGGAAGTGTTGGCCAACATATTAAGCATTATTTTATTAAGACGAGTTCATTACTAACTTTTATTATTTTAGTCACAAATATAATTTGAAGTTTATTAAATATATTATAGGAGAAGATATTGAAGGAGGTAGAAGAAGGGAAATTCACTCCCAATGGTCGTGAAGACGTTCTTGCTAGAGCGATCGGCCGATCCGAACATCCAAGTCGATTGAGGGGCGTCCCGTTACATGTTGGAGTCACGAAATATTATGGGACAACTGCCCCGAAAAAAGAAGAAAAGGAAGGCTAAGGCTGACATGATACCATTTATTCTATTATTTTCATTTAAGTTCACATGTTATTGTTTTAAACAAATTGCTGAAACATTACATTCTTGGCACGCAAGTTCAGTTATTGGCATTCGTGATACTAAAGATGAATTCTGGAGGCAAGCCTTCCGAAGAAGAATTGAAGATGATGGAGGATGTCATTAAAGGGGGTAAGGTACAACAGATTGGTCAAGAGGCCGAGAACACTACTACCTTGGCAATACATGAGAATGAAGTATCGGTCAACGAGATTCAGAAAGATCAGGTACCTAATGCTTCTGAAGTTGTAACAACTAAAGTCGATAAGGTAAATATATGACTTCTTTATTTTTCTTTTTTTTTTTTTTTGGGTAAGATCAGGAGGTGTGTTCCCTGCCAGCTCTAATGCTATAACTTCTGACATCATGCCATTGGTTAATTTTATTAGGTAAATGAGTCTGAAAAGGAGACGCAACTTGAGTTATCCGCCACAGCTGACAATAATCAGGGGATGCAACTTGAGAAGACGGCTGATGGAAAACAGCAGCATACATCCCCTTCAAATCAGTTCACAGTTTTCGGCAAGGTATGCATGAAGTCTTTAATTAGTTAAATTTATATGAATTTTATTAAATTTTGGTATATAACATATAATGTATGTGTATTCTTCAGGCCGTAAACAGGAGGGTAGTTATTCTTACTGACCCTAAATCCGAGAAACCACTTGTGCGTGTTGGCAGGGGTCTCGTAGACTTTCCCACCAAATCAGCGGAAACTTTATTGGTTCATGGCGAAAAACTTTTGCCGAATCATAGAAAAGTGGAGATACCACAAGTCTTTGAAGGCCATGAAAACTTTCAACTGCCCGTCCCAGTTCGTGATGACATTACCATTCTGGCAGATGCGGTTGGATGTTTCATCCAATGGCCTGAATCTCACATCTTCTTGCCTCGTTCGTCTCCGCCTCAACTGAAAGCAGTTGGGGTTAGAAAAAATACCTTAATATGTTAAATTTTTATATGTTAAATTTATATGTTATTTTTTTTTATAGAGAACAAAAAAGCCGGAGAAGCCGGATAAGCCTAAGTCCCTAGACATGCCAACTACCTCGTCGAAACAACAACTTGATGGGGGTATTTAATTAACTTCTCCTTTTTTTAAAAAAAAAACCTCCCTTTATTTATAATTTTTTCTGTATTTCTAAAAAGCATGGAACTTTTGTGTAGGGAACGTAAAAGCCGGAGAAGCCGGATAAGCCTAAGTCCCCCAGACATGCCAACTACCTCGTCGAAACAACAACTTGATGAGGTATTTAATGAACTTTTCCATTTTTGGAAAAATCTCCCTTTATTTATATTTTTTCTGTATTTCTAAAAAGCATGAAAAATTTGTGTAGGGGACATCATTGAAAGAGCAGGTTGATGAGGTATTTAGTTAAGTACTCTTTTATTTTTATTACTCCAACTAGCTAGCTAGGATATGTTACCATTGGATTTTGTATTATTTTAATTATCTACATGTATAGGCTGGTGGTAGTAGCACAAAAAGAGAGAAGCATTATTTCCTCGCACTGAAAGATGTCAGGAGTATGAACTCCACTAAATTTTCTGGGAATGAATTCATGCTAAAAGTAAGAACTGTAACACCCGCTTTTTCCTGCCATAATATTAGTTAATGGCGAGTTTTAAAATTTATTAAATGATTTTATATATTTTCTAAGCCGACGTATTTATTTAATATGATAGTACGTCTTTTTATAATTCGTATTTATTTGAAATGTTAGTCCATTTTTATAATATATTTATTAACTATTTTAAACTCATATTTTAATATCAAAATGTGTGTGGTTTTAAATCGACCGCGTTATTTTATTAAACCGTCTTGAGACAGAGTTTAAACGCTAAGTTTTATTGAAACTGTAACCGATTAACCGAGTCACATCCATGAGATAGAGTTGTTACTGAAACAACCCATATCCCACGAAGTTAGGGCTATAATCGTACGTTTCCATTTGAAACAGATTATTTAGCACGCAGCTTTTCCTAAATCAAGGGCATCAAACACTTCTTCTTCTTCGTCTTTTTCTCCATTTCAAACTTTCCATTTCGGCAATTCCGTTCTCTCTCGCTTCTTAACGATTTTCAGTAATTTTTGCGCCATTCTCTTCATCTCTCGATAAGCTTTCCATCCGTATCATTTTCGTTTCACTTCGCTTCATATTGTGCGGTTCTCTTAAGCTTTAAACCGTATAAGTTAATGCCATTTCGTTCCGTTTTTGACATAGGTTCAAACTCGGATGACCCGGGCGCCAACTGTTACGTTGTTGACGATTCGATTGAGGAATAAGCGCTAAAAGGTAACGTCGACGACTGTCCTCGGTATCACGTCGCGGTTTTGCGATCTTGTATATTAGATTAGGATCGATAATTGCTCAATGATGTTTATGTTTATCCTGCTTGATTTGATCGTGTTTCAACCTGCTTAGTCTGTTGTATGGAGTGATATTGATTTAACAAAACTCACATGAAACAAGACTTATTAGAACTGCTATTGTACGTACTCCATGTTGCAAATTTGTGGGCATTGATTAAATATCGTCATCATCATATAAGTACATGGAAATAAATGTAAGTGGTACGTAGATGTTGTATTTGACTACTACAACATGTGAATTATGAAGTGTTCTATGTGTAAATTGGTCTATTGTTTGCGTGATTCATGTTTTAATGCAATTGAACGTAATAATACTGATAATATGTGGAAGAGTTTACATACTAGTGATGTTAATATGAGAAATGAATTTTAGCTAATTCACCCTTGAGTTCTATATCATGGTAGTGCATGTAAAATATGGATCAAAGTGAATAGTGTACATATAAAATTAACCCATGTGCATTATGGTAATGTTTAACTTATTTATGGGTTTGGTCATTTCTAATTCCATGGTTCATCAAATTGGTCAGTGGCTTAATCGAGTTACTTGGTCACGTGATTGTAAACATTTGAGCCATTATGTGTTTATTCTCATTACGGTTTCAATGTCAGTCAGTATATGATATTAATACTATATTAATACTGCAAGTTAGTCATGATATGATTTATATGACTAATTTGATAGAGTTGACTATCGCAACACTTATATTTGTATGTACATATGCTTCAGTACTTCTATTAATTGGTTAACCAACGTAAGTATGAATCTGTCTTTTATTATCCGCTTCACTTGTATCCTAGTAGCTGTGTGTATGGGCAGTCTAGGCAGGTCGGAGTCATCCTATTACCCCAGTTGTTTATAGGCTTGGTGATCGTCGAATCGGGGTTGTTTGTCCCGAGAGTGTGGCCATACTTAGACTGGGACTGTATATATATCGTAGTCCTACCGTAGGGATAAGGTAATAGTGATGGGTTGCCTTGACGTTTCGCCTTACTGAGTGGTAACCGATTTAATATGTTTGGTTTAATAAGTTTACCTTTATTAAATGAGTCATTTGATTTATTTAGTTTAAAGTGTGATTAATTTATAATGAGCTTATAATTTTAATTGTATAATATGTTTATTGGTAAGTCATTTGTTCATTATTGATCTATCTTAATTACTTGGTTGCTTTATCGTGATGTAATATAGCTGGGAGGACGTCCGAGTTACTCCCCACTGACTGTGGCTGTCATTCTTATGACTGACAGGTGGTTGATGGTTGCTTATTATTATTATTTGCTGGGGTTGCATCGAGTGAGCTAGTGAGCGCCTTTGTTTAGTGCACTCTATTAGTTTTTATTTGACTCTTGTTTTAAGTCTTATTTCATTTCGGATATAGGGGTATTTACTCCCCGTAGACCATGTATTTCCTTTTGAGAACTTTTTTTTAGTAGCTACCGCGGTGTCAGGGTGTTTCCGCCACCTTGAACTTAATTTATATTCTTGTTTTACCGTGGTTGTTACAGTTGGTATCAGAGCCTATGTTGCTCCCGAGCACACACGTGTACCCCAAATTTAAATTTGAACTTGACCTTGAATAACGAATGAGAGATGGGTAGATTTAAGGACCTAAGGTGGTAGTCTGTAGTGTGTTTGCTCTTTCTTAGGTTCTAACATGTTTGTTGATTGCCATTTAATAATTGTTGTGCCCTTGGATCAATGACCGTGAGCTTACCTACATAAAGATCAAGATTTGATGCCTATTCTCGGGAATTGAAGATTTGTTTAACCTTTGAAGAATGCTTCTACATCCTCGAAGATATTTCTCATTCTTTGTATACCTTGTCTTATTCTTTATCTTTTGGCGCTTATCCTTCTTCTAAACTCTCTTCTGTTTTACTTTGAAAGCCACTCTTGTACCCCTAACTTGTCCTTGTTCCCCGCTTATCCTCCCTTAACGCCTTTTGATAGTACTCTTTCTTTTTAGGAATGTTGACCTTGGTTGGAGAATTTGGCTTTGTGGAGTTTGTTTATGGTTAACCCATAACCCTGGTTTTGAGAGGTTGTGATGTAGGAAAGACTTAGGTAGGGTGATGAGACATACTTAATGATTCTTATACCTAGTTCCTTGATAAAGTAAGGGTGGTGGTTTGGTGGAATTAATTGTGTTGTCTAGTGTGAGTTGCATTTGTTACTAAGGTTGTAGAACTTGGCTTTGTTGTTTATGTTTGGGATTTGAAAGGCTCGGGAAGTATAGTGAGACGTGTCTTGGGATACCAGTGCTTAGTACTTGACTTAAGATGGTTGAAATTGAATGGTGGATTTGAGGATATAGGATTTACTAAGTAAGTCAAGTTTGTGATTGGCTTTCGTAGTCGCTTTGGGTATGAGGTGGTAAAGCGTTGTTAAAACTAAGACCTTGTTTCTTGGGAACTCGATGGTAAGTAAAGTTCTAGGATATCGGATTTGAAAGAATATAGCTTGAGATTTTGATGACCGTAATGGATTGGTGAAGTGATTTGATATTAGTTGGCCCTTGAGAGTTCTTGAGTTGAGAGATACTTAGTATAAAGAAGCCTTTGTTAACCCTATGGTTTTAGAAACTTTGAGGTTGTATTGAGTACTTGGGATGATGGTATAATGTTGTAGTTGAGTCTAGTTCCGCTTTTGGGAATCCGTAATAAGTAAAAGGATAGAAGGACTCGAGATCTTATTGATGTTTCAAACTTGGGTGATTATGCATCTTTCTCAGAAGAGTGTAGTAGAGCGGACTTTCATGAAAGGAGACTTTGGGATGGCATGTTACTACCTTGTTTTGAAATGAGAACCTAGTGGAATATTTGAGGAACCCTTTCTGGAAATTTAGAGATCGGAATTAGGACCCTTGATTGAGGATTTTACCATTTTGAGAAACACATGGTTGAAACTAGTTGGATATGAGTATAGCTTTATTCGAAACCTTGCCCTTGATCTTGTGGAAGTTCTTTGTGGATGTTTGAGTATTTGGAGTGATGAGATCACACTTGTAGTGAAGTACCTCGTTTCATGGAATAACTTAGGATGAAATAACATAAGTGTTTTGATGAAGTCTTTGGGAGTTATGCGGTTATAAGTTTTGTGGTTAGGAAGTTTTCGGAACCGTTTAGGATGATGTTGTTGTTTGAGATTTGAGTACCCGACGTTTCCTTCTTGTCTAATCCCCTTTCTTCTTCGACCATAAGCGTTACCGTTCACACCTCCTTTCCTCGCTTCATCATGCTCCTCCTTAAAATTTGATGTTGGTAACCTATGAAACTCTATCTTTGACATTCCTATTGTTTTGACTTCAATTCTTACCCTAGGAAGTTCATCTTAGCTCTTTTGATTAGTTAAGTTTGAATCCTCTTAGCGTACTTTGTTTTTATGACATCTAAGTCCTTTTCATTTCATACAATTTCTAAACATTTTAAACTACCATTTTCGATTCGTTGTTGAAGGTTTATGTTACAAAACTTTACCTATTTTAAGGGTTTGGAAATCAAAATTTTATTTAATTCTCCTTTTGTTCCTTGAGTATAGACTTCTTTATCATGATTTTAATTGCTAAACCCGAGATTTCTTTAAATTTTATCCAATTTCTGTTAACTTTGATCCATTTACGACTTCCTTGTCAAAGTTTAATATTATATTTTCAGGAATTTGACTCGCTTTTTTAGTTTAAAAGTGAAATCTTCATTTCTATTTTGGCTTTCGTAAAAGAAAATTTGAGTGGGTTATCTTTTTCTTTTGATTTTGACGTTGATCGGATGATAGAACTCGTTATTAGAGACGTTTGATAACTTGTTCTACGCTTAGCTTGCCGGCGAATTCATTTTGTTCTAAATCTGTCTTTGACTTGGAAAGTCAGCGTTCTTGTGTGCACGACAAGAGCAATTTCGTTCCATAAATGAGACTTATACTTGGAGAACTCTTCATAAATATTTTTGAAGACATTTTGATTTTTGATTTATACAAATGATTTACCTTTCGACCTGGTTTTGTCGGAAAATTTTAATTGAAACTTTTGAAAGAATTTTAATTCTTACGATAAGTAACCTTTTAACTGTTTTGGTTACCGATTCCAAAATCTCAGTTTTATTTTATATAGCCTTTCATTTCTACTTTCAAGTTTCGAGGACGAAACTTTTTAAAAGATGGGGTGACTGTAAAACCCGCTTTTTCCTGCCATAATATTAGTTAATGGCGAGTTTTAAAATTTATTAAATGATTTTATATATTTTTTAAGCCGACGTATTTGTTTAATATGATAGTACGTCTTTTTAAAATTCGTATTTATTTGAAATGTTAGTCCATTTTTATAATATATTTATTAACTATTTTGAACTCATATTTTAATATCAAAATGTGTGTGGTTTTAAATCGACCGCGTTATTTTATTAAACCGTCTTGAGACAGAGTTTAAAAACTAAGTTTTATTTTAACTGTAACCGATTAACCGAGTCACATCCATAAGATAGAGTTGTTACTGAAACAACCCATATCCCACGAAGTTAGGGCTATAATCGTACGTTTCCATTTGAAACAGATTATTTAGCACGCAGCTTTTCCTAAATCACGGGCATCAAACACTTCTTCTTCGTCTTTTTCTCCATTTCAAACTTTCCATTTCGGCAAATCCGTTCTCTCTCGTTTCTTAACGATTTTCAGTAATTTTTTGCGCCATTCTCTTCATCTCTCGATAAGCTTTCCATCCGTATCATTTTCGTTTCACTTCGCTTCATATTGTGCGGTTCGCTTAAGCTTTAAACCGTGTAAGTTAACGCCATTTCGTTCCGTTTTTGACATAGGTTCAAACTCGGATGACCCGGACGCCAACTGTTACGTTGTTGACGATTCGATTGAGGAATAAGCGCTAAAAGGTAACGTCGACGACTGTCCTCGGTATCATGTCGCGGTTTTGCGATCTTGTATATTAGATTAGGATCGATAATTGCTCAATGTTGTTTATGTTTATCCTGCTTGATTGGATCGTGTTTCAACCTGCTTAGTCTGTTGTATGGAGTGATATTGATTTAACAAAACTCACATGAAACAAGACTTATTAGAACTGCTATTGTACGTACTCCATGTTGCAAATTTGTGGGCATTGATTAAATATCGTCATCATCATATAAGTACATGGAAATAAATGTAAGTGGTACGTAGATGTTGTATTTGACTACTACAACATGTGAATTATGAAGTGTTCTATGTGTAAATTGGTCTATTGTTTGCGTGATTCATGTTTTAATGCAATTGAACGTAATAATACTGATAATATGTGGAAGAGTTTACATACTAGTGATGTTAATATGAGAAATGAAATTTAGCTAATTCACCCTTGACTTCTATATCATGGCAGTGCATGTAAAATATGGATCAAAATGAATAGTGTACTGATAAAATTAACCCATGTGCATTATGGTAATGTTTAACTTATTTATGGGTTTGGTCATTTCTAATTCCATGGTTCATCAAATTGGTCAGTGGCTTAATCGAGTTACTTGGTCACGTGATTGTAAACATTTGAGCCATTATGTGTTTATTCTCATTACGGTTTCAATGTCAGTCAGTATATGATATTAATACTATATTAATACTGCAAGTTAGTCATGATATGATTTATATGACTAATTTTATAGAGTTGACTATCGCAACACTTATATTTGTATGTACATATGCTTCTGTACTTCTATTAATTGGATAACCAACGTAAGTATGAATATGTCTTTTATTATCCGCTTCACTTGTATCCTAGTAGTTGTGTGTATGGGCAGTCTAGGCAGGTCAGAGTCATCCTATTACCCCGGTTTTTTATAGGCTAATATGGAGTCTATGGGGTCATCATCCCGGATGTTTATAGGCTTGGTGATCGTCGAATCGGGGTTTTTTGTCCCGAGAGTGTGGCCATACTTAGACGGGGACCATTTATATATCGTAGTCCTACCGTAGGGATAAGGTAACAGTGATGGGTTGCCTTGACGTTTCGCCTTACTGAGTGGTAACCGATTTAATATGTTTGGTTTAATAAGTTTACCTTTATTAAATGAGTCATTTGATTTATTTAGTTTAAAGTGTGATTAATTTATAATGAGCTTATAATTTTAATTGTATAATATGTTTATTGGTAAGTCATTTGTTCATTATTGATCTTGTAATACTACGGTTTTATGAGTCTTTGGGTACTCTATCGAGTGGGCCTTACTCTGTCTAGTAAGGGTGTGTTGCGTTTTAAAATAGTTTCTGACCTGTTGGGTACTCGATCAAGTAACCTTGATACTCGATCGAGTAGGGGGCACTCGATCGAGTACCTCAGCTACTCGATCGAGTAGCTGGTTTACGGGGTGATGATTTGTCGGGTTTTGTTAATAATGCGATTAAGTATATAATTACTTCTGTCACTTTTCGTTAAACACTTTTATAAACCTAATCACTTTCAAAGAGAAAACAAACTACGTTCTTCGCATCAATCGCATTGTTGGCAAATCCCGGAGCTTGGAAGGTCGGATTTCACCTTTCTTTATACCTTTGTGATCCTTGCGTCGAGGTTAAGATCTACGCACCGTTTTAATAGTATTTTGTTAAAGTTAGTTAAACCCTAATATTGGGATTTGGGGTTTTTGTTGTGTTTCGTGATTGGTAATGATTATATGTTTATATGTTAGGAGGAGGATTCGTAGAAGAAGCCTTTTGATATCAGCTGTGAGATCGTCTGACTGTGTTGCTTTCCATTTAGGGTTTCCCTACTCAGTATTAGTCCCATAATGTGTTGTTGGTGTTTTGTGGTTGTTGAATATTATCATACTCGTATTGTGATGATTGCTAGATTTGGTTGCTAATAGTAGTTGTGATTGTTTGTATCTGTCTGTGTTCTTCGGGGCGCGTCCCTGGCTGAGTGGAGTCACTTGCGGGAGTGGTTTCACGCCCATTATTCGCCTTCTGTGGAACCCGCCACATAAGGGATGTGCACATTAAGGAATTTGGGTTTATCGCTCGACAGAGAAGAGCGGGGATTTGGTGGGTACGGCTGCGGTCCCCCACTGGCGGCGTGGAGTGACCTGTTGCGATGGGCACTCTGGCCGGGCTACACACTTTAGTGTGTAGTCAGTATTGTGGAGTTGGGAATGGAGTTCGGAGGATATCTGTGATGATTGAGCTGTTTGTTTACTGTGTTGTTGGTTTATGTAAATTGTGTGATTAGTACTGGCCCCGTTTATTGTTTTAAAAACTGTGGTGATCTATTCGGGGATGGTGAGCAGTTGTTGAGCAGGTATAAGTCGAGTTACATGGGATAGCTGGGATGTGCCACCGTCTGATGATAGAGTCTTCCGCTGTAGCATGATTAGTTTATCAAACATTTCTTTTAGTTGTTGGTTTTGAGAACATGTAACCGTATTTTGGTATTTTGGTTTGTATTGTAACCTTTCACTAAAGTTATACTATTTAAATGTTGTTTCGTTATTGTCTTATGATTATCAATGCCTCGGGCAACCGAGATGGTAGCATCTTTATACCTGAGTGGTCCTGGTAAGGCACTTGGACTATGGGGGTGTTAGAAAATGGTATCAGAGCGACGATCCCGAAACATGTAACCAATGAATCTAATGAACATAGGGAGTCAATTAAAATGAACCCGGGGTAAACGTTGTGGAGCTAATGCAAAGACTTGGGAGACGTCCTAAAGTCGCGAACTCGCCCTACAATTTTGAACCGGTCACATGGGGGCTATATGTCAAGGTCGTATGTGATGTTTACTAGTTTGTATGCAAGGTGACGATACATGTTGTGAATTGTTGGATGTTGGGAGTAGAAGATTGAGATTGTGAATGAAAGGTTGGTGAAGTATATGAAAATGTTGTTTGAATAAGAAGCATGTTGGATGTTTATTATATGGCATTTAATAACATGAAAAAGTTATTTTGTTGATCATATGAAGAGTTATGTGGGATTGCATGCTTAGCTATATTATAATGTTGAGTTTATAAAGTTGTATAGTATGTTGGGATATGTGAGATAACATGCGGGTAGTATAGACGAGTCAGCATGACTCGATCGAGTAGGGGGCACTCGATTGAGTAGGTGAGGTACTCGGTCGAGTGGGTCTGACTCGATCGAGTGGGTATTTGACGTTTTTATAACCAGAATCGTGTTTTTGGGCACTCGATCGAGTACATAGGGCACTCGATCGAGTAGGGGGGCACTCGATGCTACTCGGTCAAGTATGTTAGAGATCAGAAGGTCTGTTTGGGGTCTGATGTCGGGGCACTCGATCGAGTATAGTGGGCACTCGATCGAGTAGCCTCTACTCGATCGAGTAGGTTTAGGCACTCGATCGAGTGTGTTCTAGGCAGTCTGTTTTCGTGTTTTGGGGTTATAGTGCGTATGTTTATATCTACCCTTTCTTATATAGTTTCAAGATGTCGCCTAAGAGAAACGCCTTGTATGCGAGAGCTGAGAACATGAACATAGATGATATCGTCAAGATGTTGGAGCATCAGGATGCTCTTACGGAGGCCCTAAAGAAAGTGGGAAAAGATAAGGAGGTTGATCACTCCAAGATCAGCCTTCATATAACGAGGTTTAACCCAAAAGAGTATAAGGGGGCCGGGGAACCAAACCTTCTTGACAACTGGCATCGTGAGATGGAGAACATACTGGACTTGGTACACTATCCTGATGAGATGAGAGTGGAACAAGCTGCGTTCTACCTGAGGGAGGCAACTGGTGAGTGGTGGGATAAGGTGAAGGTGAGTGCTAGAGAGATGTATACGAACCAGGGCTTACCTGCTATACCTTAGGAAGAGTTTCGGAGGGCTATGAGGAAAGAGTTTGTACCTGAGTATGTGAGAAGTAAGCTGAGGTAGGAGTTTGATGGGTTTAGGATGACATATGATATGTCAGTGGCTGAGTACTACAAGCAGTTTAATGAGAAGTCTAGGTATGCTGAGGACATGGGTTTGAGTGAGGAGAACCTAGCGCTGAGATTCGAGAGGGGGTTGACCCCTAAGATCATGGATAAGTTACCCGTGGGAGTCCTTACCGATGTTAAGGAAGCTTATGAGAGGGCTGGGAGAGCTGAGAGGTTGGTGGAGATGGCTCAGGAGAGAGTAGTTGAGAAAAGAAAGGCTGAGAGTGAAGGTGGTGGCCAATCTAGTCACAAGAAAGGCAACCACAATCAGGCTAGAGGGTTTTCTTCTGGGTCAGGGTTCAGTGCTGGGGCTTCCTTTAGGCGTGGCCGTGTGAGTGGTAGTGGTAGTTGGGGGATGACCTGTTATGGCTGTGGCGGTGTAGGCCACAAGAGACATGAGTGTACGAGTTTACCTTGAGCTTTTCAGAGATCGGCTCAGGGGAGCTATTCTCAGGGGCCGGCACAGAGTTATGCGAGCAACAGACCGTCTGGGTCATGGTCTAACCGGGGAAGTCAGAGCTATCAGGGTGGAGGTAACCACAATGGTGGTAATTCTTATCAGAAACCTGCTACGAACAACAACAACAATCAGGGGTCGGGTGATAAGCCGACCACATCAGCCAGTACTATCCAGGGAGGTGGACAGAAGACCAGTGGAAAGCTGTTCATGATGGACAAGAAAGCAGCTGAGGATGATGCACATGTTATCACTGGTACTTTTCTTGTTAATGGTGTTCATACCTTTGTTTTGTTTGATTCGAGAGCGTCTCAGTCGTTTGTATCTTCGAGTCATGTTAAACGGGTCGGTTTGAGGGTATATGAGTCTGTAAGTGAGAAATTTTTTATACCTTCGGGTGAGTCTGCACCTTGTGGGAGGTTGTATAGGGATGTACCTATGATAGTTGGGCAACTTGATCTACCTGTAGACCTGCTAGAGTTTCCTTTTGACGGTTTTGAGATGATAGTCGGGATGGATTGGTTGGGAAAGTATAATGCTAAGATAGACTGTCATCAAAAGAAAGTGTCTTTGAGAGGTCCTAAGGGTGTTAGTGTGTCTTATCGTGGGTTTGTGGTCAAACCTAAAGTCAAGTTGATTGTAGCTGTTACCTTGAAGTCCTATCTGAGGAAGGGATGTCCTTTGATCTTTTGCCATGTGAGAGATGACCGGATAGAGAGTCCGACAGTTGATCAGATACTAGTGGTGGGTGAGTTTGCAGATGTTTTTCCAGAGGAGATTCCGGGGTTGCCACCGAAGAGGGAGATAGATTTCACGGTTGAGTTAAAACCGGGGACGGGGCTAATCTCTAAAGCACCGTACCGGATGGGTCCTAAAGAGATGGAGGAGCTCAGAAAACAGTTAGATGATCTGATAGAGAAGGGATACATTAGACCTAGTGTATCGCCGTGGGGAGCACCAGTTCTTTTTGTGAAGAAGAAAGATGGGAGTTTGAGGTTGTGCATAGACTATAGGGAGCTGAACCGAGTGACAGTGAAGAACAAGTATCCTTTGCCAAGGATAGATGACCTGTTTGATCAGTTGAGTGGTGCATCAGTCTTTTCCAAGATTGATTTGAGGTCGGGGTACCATTAGGTGAAGATTAGAGAGGTGGACATACCAAAGACAGCTTTCACGTCGAGGTATGGCCATTATGAGTATGTGGTGATGCCGTTTGTGTTATCTAATGCACCGGCTGTGTTTATGGATTTGATGAACAAAATCTTCAGACAGTTTTTGGACAAGTTAGTAGTGTTTATCGATGACATCTTAGTCTACTCCAAGACTAAGGAGTAGCATGAGGAGCATCTGAGGATTGTGTTGCAGACCTTGAGGGAGCATGAGTTATATGCTAAGCTGTCTAAGTGTGAGTTCTAGTTGGAGAAAGTTGCTTTTCTGGGGCATGTGATCTCTAAGGATGGGGTAGCTGTGGATCCGGCAAAGATTGAGGCAGTGACAAAGTGGGAAGCACCAAAGAATGTTGCTGAAATTAGGAGTTTCTTGCGTTTAGCTGGATACTACAGACGGTTCGTGATAGATTTCTCCAAGATTGCTAGACCTATGACAGCGTTGATGAGGAAAGAGAATAGGTTTCGTTGGGATGAGAGTTGTGAGACGGCGTTCCAAACATTAAAGGAGCGTTTGACCACAACTCCTATCTTAGCATTGCCTGAAGGGATCGAGAACTTTGAGGTTTATACAGATGCCTCAAAGAACGGGTTGGGATGTGTGTTGATGCAGAACGGTAAGGTGATTGTCTATGCTTCTAGGCAATTGAAGCCGTATGAGGAGAACTATCCTACACATGATCTGGAGTTGGGTGCAGTGGTGTTTGCTTTCAAGATATGGAGACATTACCTTTATGGGGCGACCTTTAAGGTATTTTCGGATCACAGGAGTCTCAAGTACATCTTCACTCAAAAGGAGTTGAACATGAGACAGAGGAGGTGGATGGAGCTGATTGGCGATTATGACATGGATATTATCTACCATGAAGGGAAAGCCAATGTTGTTGCAGATGCTTTGAGTAGGAAGAGTGTACATTCTTTGTGTACAGCTCTATCTTTGATGAGGTTGAGAGATGACGTGGGGAGGTTTGGGATACACATGATGCAGAGAGGGGATGCCATGGGAGATTTGACAGTGCAACCTGATCTTTATGATGATATTCGAGGTAAACAGGCGTTGGATCCTAAGATGGTTGAGTGGAGAGCTGGAGTAGAGAAAGGGACAGTGTCTCGATTCTCTATTCATACAGATGGTAGTTTGAGGTTTGATGGTAGGTGGTGTGTCCCTAATGATGAGGAGGTGAAAAAGACAATCATGACAGGGGCACATTGTACACCGTATGCAGCACATCTAGGTGGTGACAAGCTGTACAAGGATTTAAAGAACACGTTTTGGTGGCCTGGGATGAAGAAAGAAACAACTGAGTTTGTGGCCCGTTGTTTGATATGCCAGAGAGTTAAAGGGGAACAACGACGACCACAAGGTAAGATTCAGTCTTTAGAGGTACCTGAGTGGAAGTGGGAATCCATTTCTATGGATTTTATCGTGGGTTTGCCAAAGAGTCAACAGGGTAACAACATGATATGGGTAATAGTGGATCGACTGACCAAGTCAGCTCATTTTGTACCAATGAAAGATACATGGACTAAGGCACAACTAGCTATGGCTTATCGGAAGAATGTGCTTAAGTTACATGGAGTCCCTAAGGACATAGTATCTGACAGAGATGCGATATTTATCTCAAGGTTTTGGAAAGAGTTGCAGGAATCTTTGGGAACAACTTTGAAGATGAGCACAGCATTTCATTCTGCGACAGACGGTCAGACTGAGAGAACGATCAAGACTCTTGAGGATATGCTACGAGCTTGTGTGATGGACTTTGGTGGTAGCTGGGAATAGAGGTTGGATTTGATAGAGTTTTCTTACAACAACAGCTATCACACTAGTATTGGTATGGCACCGTTTGAGGCTTTATATGGGAGGAGATGTAGGAGTCCGATTTGTTGGGACGATAGTGCTGAGGCAGTGGTTCTAGGACCAGAGATGGTGCATGAGATGGTTGAACAGATTAAGATGATCAGGGAAAGGATGAGAGCAGCTCAGGATAGGCAAAAGAGTTATGCAGATCTACATTGCCGGGATATAGAGTTTCAGGTTGGGGACAAGGTTCTTCTGAAAGTGTCTCATATGCGCGGGGTTATGAGATTTGGGAAGAAAGGCAAGCTGAGTCAGAATTTCATCGGGCCTTATGAGATCTTAGAGCGGGTTGGAGAGGTTGCATATCGTCTGGCTTTACCAGCTGCGTTAGAGAGAGTGCATAATGTGTTCCATGTGTCTCAGCTGCGGAAGTATGTGAGTGACCCGTCACATGTGTTAAAGGCAGAGAGCTTAGAGCTAGATGAGTATTTGTCATATCTTGAGGTGCCTAAGCAGATTCTTTACCGGAAGGTTTGGAAGACTAGGAGTGGTGAGACAGTTTTGCTTAAGATCCTTTGGTCTAACCACGAGTCTGAGGAAGCTACATGGGAGGCAAGGAGGCCATGAGAGAGCGTTACCCTTTCCTTTTTTATCAGGTTTGTATGGTTACGGGGACGTAACCTTGTTTCTTTTAGGGGGTAGGAGATGATCGCGAAGAGTTTTAAGAGTTTTTATATCTTTTTATGTTGTGTCGGTATGTTTGTTGTGGTTGAGTCGGGTTGAGTTTGGGTTAGTAACATGTTTTATGTTGAGTTTTGTTTTGGTTGTTGAGTCGGGAGTGTTGTAGTGTGTGTCTTTATTTTGTTGTGGTTTGAACTTCGGGGACGAAGTTCTTTTTAAGGAGGGAAGACTGTAATACTACGATATTATGAGTCTTTGGGTACTCTATCGAGTGGGCCTTACTCTGTCGAGTAAGGGTGTGTTGCGTTTTAAAATAGTTTCTGACCTGTTGGGTACTCGATCGAGTAACCTTGATACTCGATCGAGTAGGGGGCACTCGATCGAGTACCTCAGCTACTCGATCGAGTAGCTGGTTTACGGGGTGATGATTTGTCGGGTTTTGTTAATAATGCGATTAAGTATATAATTACTTCCGTCACTTTTCGTTACACACTTTTAAAAACCTAATCACTTTCAAAGAGAAAACAAACTACGTTCTTCGCATCAATCACATTGTTGGCAAATCCCGGAGCTTGGAAGGTCGGATTTCACCTTTCTTTATACTTTTGTGATCCTTGCGTCGAGGGTAAGATCTACGTACCGTTTTTATAGTATTTCGTTAAAGTTAGTTAAACCCTAATATTAGGATTTGGGGGTTTTGTTATTTTTCGTGATTGGTAATGATTATATGTTTGTATGTTAGGAGGAGGATTCGTAGAAGAAGCCTTTTGATATCAACTGTGAGATCATCTGACTGTGTTGCTTTCCATGTAGGGTTTCCCTACTCAGTATTAGTCCCATAATGTGTTCTTGGTGTTTTGTGGTTGTTGAATATTATCATACTCGTACTGTGATGATTGTTGGATTTGGTTGCTGATAGTAGTTGTGATTGTTTGTATCAATCTGTGTTCTTCGGGGCGCGTCCCTGGCTGAGTAGAGTCACTTGCGGGAGTGGCTTCACGCCCAATATTCGCCTTTTGTGGAACCCGCCACAGAAGGGATGTGCACATTAAGGAATTTGGGTTTATCGCTCGACGGAGATGAGCGGGGATTTGGTGGGTACGGCTGCGGTCCCCCACTGGCGGCGTGGAGTGACCTGTTGCGATGGGCACTCTGGCAGGGCTACACACTTTAGTGTGTAGTCAGTATTGTGGAGTTGGGAATGGAGTTCGGAGGATATCTGTGATGGTTGAGCTGTTTGTTTACTGTGTTGTTGGTTTATGTAAATTGTGTGATTAGTACTGACCCCGTTTATTGTTTTAAAAACTGTGGTGATCCATTCGGGGATGGTGAGCAATTGTTGAGCAGGTATGAGTCGAGTTACATGGGATAGCTGGGACGTGCCACTGTCTGATCTTAGAGTCTTCCGCTGTAGCATGATTAGTTTATCAAACATTTCTTTTAGTTGTTGGTTTTGAGAACATGTAACCGTATTTTGGTATTTTGGTTTTGGATTGTAACCTTTTACTAAATTTACACTATTTAAATGTTGTTTCGTTATTGTCTTATGATTATCATTGCCTTGGGCAACCGAGATGGTAGCATCTTTATACTTGAGTGGTCCTGGTAAGGCACTTGGAGTATGGGGGTGTTACAGATCTATCTTAATTACTTGGTTGCTTTATCGTGATGTAATATGGCTGGGAGGACGTCCGAGTTAGTCCCCCTGACTGTGGCTGTCATTCTTATGACTGACAGGTGGTTGATGGTTGCGTATTATTATTATTTGCTGGGGTTGCATCGAGTGAGCTAGCGAGCGCCTTTTTTAGCGCACTTTATTAGTTTTTATTTGACTCTTGTTTTTAGTCTTATTTCATTTCGGATATAGGGGTATTTACTCCCCGTAGACCATGTATTTCCTTTTGAGAACTTTTCTTTTAGTAGCTACCGCGGTGTCAGGGTGTTTCCGCCACCTTGAACTTAATTTATATTCTTGTTTTACCGTGGTTGTTACAAGAACGCTGATGATGAGGAAACTGTATTCGGAGGCTAGCCATCGCATAGCAAAGGAGCAATTGATAATTATTCCGCTCGAGGAGGCTATTTTAAGGGTTGAGCGCGAAGCAATTCTGTCATGGGAGCTGCTAGCCATTTGGGTTGGCCTTGATGAGATTGATGTCCAACGCCTATTTGTTTGGATGAAGTAAGTTTCTTAATAAATCATTTCATATTCTAATATTCTGATTAGATAATGTTTTAAATACCGGAATTAATACCGTAATAATGTAGGATATTAAAATTAAGAGTGATCCCCGAGAACAAGATTCCATGTGATCAATACGGATTCCTGTGCCCCTATATTTTATCTATACATATCACGTTGTTTTCGTTCGAAGATCGGGTAGATTATATTGCTCGGCAATTGGCGACAACCAAAAAGCTGGTTTTTGCCCCTTATAATGAAATCGGGTAATACATCATTAGCATTATGTTTCCCCCTACAATTGCATTTTCATAACTAATATATGTACTTGTTAATAATGTTGATGTCTCTTGAAGTATGTAGGAGTCATTGGGTGCTAGCAGCCATCATGCCGAGCAAGAAGAAAGTTTTTTGGTTGTACTCTTTGCATAAAGAATCAAGCGAGACCTTTAAGGGCTTGATTATTAAGTAAGTTTATAATACGAAGTTATTTTTAATAACATTAAGTTTTAATTTTTATTTATAGCAAAACGCTCATTTTTGCCCCAAAAATATGAGTTTCTGCCTCTTTGTTTTAAAAAAAAAAAAAGGGCATTTGAGAAGAAAAGAGCTAACGAGGATCAACGCACGAAAGATTCTGATGATGGCCCTACTTTTCTTACGATAACAGGGGTACATGCTCAAATACAATACCTTAAGTGCAAAAATCTGTCTTTAATAATAATACGAGCGCAAATACAATACCTAAAGTGCAAGATTCTGATGTGGGCCTTCTCGTCTCTTCGTTTTTTATGTAATAATATAGGTCCCTCGCCAGCCGGATAGCATACAATGTGGATACTACGTTTGTCGGTTCCTGTTGGAGGTTATCATGCGAAGATATATCCTTATTCCAGAAAAGGTTAGTAATTTCATAATGTATTTATTACTTTTTTTAAATTAGAGCTGATGTTTTCATAATGATGTATGTTGTTACAATAATGTCTTGTATGTCTTTGTTTTTTTCGTAGTATGTAATCAACGCGCAACATCAATTACCTGAGTTCAAAAAGCAGCAAATAGATGAGGTAAGGGACATGTTGGGCAAATACGTCTTAGATCATTGCAATGAAGACTAAATGCATGATACTTTGCTTAGAGCTTAGATCAGATCAGTTTAGTAAATTTTTTGTTGAAGTTAGGAAATGATCTTTGTAAATTGTTGTTAGTATGAATTATGATGCTGCTGTTGTTGTAAATTGTAAGTATGATGTTGTTGTTGTTAGTATGAATTAATCTGAAAGATGAATTGTATCTATTGAGTTCTGATGAACCCAGCTGCTGATATATGTTGCTTCTGATATATGCAGGATTTTGAATGGCATGAAACAAATTTAATTTTTAAAAAAATTAGGAAAATGTAATAAAAACGGTTACTTAAACAAAAACCATTGTAAATACCATTCACAAATACCCGCGCATAATATTCAATAACAGGTTTAAAGGAAGAACCGTTGTAAATACCCTTCACAAATACCCGCGTATAATATTCAACAACAGGTTTTAAAAGAAGAACCGTTGTTACTAACAATATCAACAACGGTTATGTTCCATATACCCGTTGTTAAAAGTCTTCACAATTTTGGTGGGAAAGATACAACAACGGGTTTTTATATTATAACCGTTGTTATATCTTTCCCACCAAAAGTTTGTCAAACTTTCCACAACGACTTACTCGCAACAACAACGGCTTTTAACCGTTGTGAATAGTTCCCACAACGGTTTTAGTAAATAACCCAACCGGTTGTAAATACCTTTTACAACGGCCGCTTTAACAACGTCCGCTTTTTGTTTTTACAACTGTTTTTACCCGTTGTTATAGCATGTATCTGTAGTAGTGCTATATATTCAAAGGATGGGGAGTTGTTATTTGATGGAAAAATTGGTATGTTCCCTTTCACAAAACAGCAAGCAACCAGCAGCAAGGGTAAGTAGAAACAGGCCAAGGGGTACATTAGAGATGAAGCCTATTTATTCTATTACAAAACAAGTAACAAGAGAATGCATCATAGAACAAGTCATACCAGCTATCAAGACTAAATGGCCAGAAGGAGCAAGTAAAAACATTTTCATTCAACAAGATAATGCAAGGCCTCACATAAAGAACAATGATCCAGAATTCATAGGTGTTGCAAACTAAGAAAGTTTCAATATTCAGCTAATTTTTCAACCTTCTAACTCACCAGATTTAAATGTTAATGACCTTGAGTATTTTAGGGCATTACCGTCCTTACAATCCAAACAAGCAGCCAAATCAGTTGGTGAATTATGCAATTCAGTCATACAAGCATTTGTTGATTAAAGTCATACAAAACATAACAATAATTTTCTAACACTTCAATCAATTATGGTTGCGATAATGAAAGTTAAGGGTCATAATGACTTTGTAATTCCCCATATGGGTAAGGATCATCTTGCTGCCCTTGGCATATTACCAAGAAATTTGGAGGTTAATGAAGAACTGGTCAGGGATTGTATTGGGTATTTACAAGGAATAGGTCAAACAGAAGGCCTGAAGTACTTGATGGGTGAATTAGGATACAATGTTCAAACAATAGTTGTTTAGAATATCGAAGTAATGAATTAGGATTTTCAATTTTTATGAAATTTGTTTACAGTATAAACATTTCTATATTAAGATATGTTTAACTTGTAATCAAATTATGAACAACGTAATGCAAGACAATCTAATGCAATGCAACTTTTGAAATATTTGTGAACAATGCAATGTTTAGTTTTAAGTTTTAAGTTAAGTTCAGTTTTAAGTGAAATTAAACATCAACTCTCAGGCCTAATTGGCCTTATCATTGAGTTATCTCATTAAAGGAATATCATCAGATATTTAATTATTTGAGCCTCGTTAGTTGATTAACATAAATCGATAACGATTGGCTAACAAGAGTTTGACGTTATTATCGTGAGTCGGCGGTGATCAACTGACCCCTTTCGGTCACACCTAAAGGAACGAACCCCAATTGATAATTAATTAATTGTATGAGATACAATTGATTTAGTCCCTTGATTTGTAGACTAAAAGGTAAGTCGATTATTTTAGAAAGATTTCGAGTTGCGAACTCGAGGCACGACAGTTATTATTTAATTATGCGATAATTGAATAATAAATTGTGGGAGACGGGTTTTAGTTAATTAGTTGTTAATTCACTAAAATTGTACTAATTGATTAATGTGATTAATATTAGTACGTAAATAATATGTGTTGCGGTACACGTATATTTACGGAGTGATTTGGACGAAATTAATTAGTAGCATTTAAACATGAAATGATGTTTAAATAAAATTTACACGTATTTGTGCGACAAATATTAGAACCAAAATGGACCCGTAAATGGGACATTGGACCGTGTAAATGGAGTGTAGTGGATGATTATAATCATTTCATTTTGCTTATTATTTTTCCATAATATTGTCATAAGATCATGTGCATGTGATAAAGATTGGACAAATATTATAACAAGTTGACTCCCTCACGTACTCCACCTCACTCCACCCGCCACTTTCCCTTTATACACTCCAAATTGTTGTTTATTTTTTACACACTTCACTTGTACATTTTGCATGTGTACAATAATTTGTCTATCTTCTCTCTAAAATAATAAACATCCTTTACTAAGTTGTTAGTAAATTAAAATGAATAATTACTAAGAGTGTTAGTAATATTTACATATTATCAAGGGAATAATTCTAACAAGTTACTAGTAAATATTTGTTAGATTAATTGGGTTGAGTTCTTGGGTACACATTGTTAGGAGCTCTTCTCTTTGAAGATTTGTTAGGAGGATCATCCTTTTGTTATAAGCTCAAGAACAATCAAGATAGGAGATCTTGATTGTGCCCATATTACCATAAAAATCTATGTAAGGAAATTGTTTTTCCTTAACTTTTTTTTATGCTTTTATATTTGCATGCATGTTACATAAATCACCAAAATGATAAATTATGAGATAATTTAATTTTTTTTAGAGAGTCTAATATGGATCTATGATATTTCAAGTGGTATCAGAGCTTAGGCTTGTAATTTGCAGGTTGATTTTAAGCATATTAATAAATTGTGAGATAATTTATAAAAACTCAAAAATTGTGTTAGAAGAGGTTTTAGCACGAAATTTTTGGGGCATGCACACCTACTGATCTCATAAGATTTATGGAAAAGTTTGGTGATTTATGAAGTTATTTTGCTATTTTTAGTGATTTTTGGTTGAAAACCGAGTCAAAATGTCGTATTTTAGTTATAAATTGACTAAAAATAGTTAAAAGATGATTCGGGCCATTGAAGGTTTATGGTGTTTCATGCATGTTTTCTACTGATTGTATGCAAAATCTTGAAGGTTGGTTTGAAGTTTTGCATGTTTATTGATTTTATGAGATAAAAATCGATAAAAGTGAAATAAATTAATCATAATTTTGAAATGATTGATTCTGCCCTTGATAAATTTATGTACATTTTAAAATATTATTTAAATGTTAAAAGTGAAATTTAAAATGTGTTTTCACCTTGTTTTGATGTTTATTGGTTTTAGTGGTTAAAAACCAATAAATATCGAATTTTTTCTTCATAAATTGTATCCGGATTTTTGGGGCGATTTTTCTGTCTTTTTGGTATTCTTGGGAGTGTTCCAGAATACTCAAAAAAAAATTTTCATTTTTTTGGGTAATTTTTCAATTATTTTGGATTTTTACTTAAAAATTATGATTTTACCGATTAAATTAGCAAAATGTCACCAAATCAAATTAATTATTCATCATAAAATTAGTGAGGACTAACTTAGAGGTTCAAAATAGTATGGACGGTTAGTTTGGACTTAAATGAGATTTAAGAGTTGATTATTGATTTTTACATGTTAAAAATAGATTAAATCCACAAAACCCGAGATGGATACCAACGATTGATAGATAGGGCGATTTTGGCATCATTTTACAGCATTTTATGCATATTTATTTAAGTTGAATGAATGATATTCATTTATCTAAAGTATTTATCTTGTTGTACCTAGTATGACCTAGTTTAATTTTAATCGTTATTACCCGAAATGAATGGGAATAGCGATTTGTTTGTAATTTAAATACGATCTCGTATCGTAGGTTTGTAATTAATTAATAGTTTTATTTATTTTATTAATTAATGTATAATAGGAATAGCTATGTAATTCAGTTGTAATAGTTATTCTTACCGGCGTTTCCAAAAGACGGATTACATCGAGACGGGGTCTATTTTTGGAAGGTGTTCCAAATTCCACAAGAAGGAGCCACTTTTGGAATGAAGAGGCAAGGGACCAAGGAGTTGGTTTCCGAAATGTAATAGACTAGTTTTTATTAACTAGGTGGACATACTAGGATTTTCTCATATGCTTACTTGTTTGCTTGTTTATATTTTTCGCGCATGCCAAAATCGCCATTCACATGCATTTTATTTTCGCGGTTGTCAATTCACGTCATTTACATTCACCGAATTAGTTCACTTATAAGGAATTTATGACTAAATTGACAAGATCTCTCACATAACTAAAATTGAGATTAGCCTTACCAATTAGTAACACCTATGAATCTCTTGTTCATTAGAGCCACGCTCGCCCAAGCGGGGTGTTCTCTTTTTACCTTGGGCAAGTAGGGTGGTAAACGGTTATCACACGCCAAAATTGGTTGGAATCAACGGGATATAAGACGGTGTTGTGTTCCGGGGCTAGTAGATGAATTTAAGGAAATTCGTCGACCAAGAGTTCTAGAGGTAGAATTAGTCAACGTGTCTTACCGAATTTACACAATTATGGGATGTTTCGCCTAAGCGATGCTCATTTTTGTTTAAGATTTGGGTCTTGGAATCATTTATATAATTTAGTGGGAGATCATTATATAAATGCTAAAACTTGTTAAACATGTTTTCACAAGTAATTTTTAAAACAATGGATGTTAATATTTCCTTATTTGTTGTAGCATTTTAATTCGCAATGACAACTTCATTAACTCCATCGACTACTTCACTAGGAAAAGATTCATGTCTAAGGTCCGTAATGGACAAATGTATCTTAAAAGATGACGGTAGTAACTTTCTTGAATGGGAATCCAACATCAAAAGTGCCGCGTTGTCCGACAATGTGCTCACTTACTTGACCGATGCTCCTCCCATCGAGCCCGGTCCAAGGGCTTCATCGGTGGTGCGGACCGCCTATGAGACAATGTGAGGATATCAAATGATATCAAAATTTTGTTAATATGATTGATGTCCCCAAAGCTCAAGCTATCATGCATTTCTTCAAATGCGTACGAGATATTCACTCGTATGATTACTATGTTTTCACAAACACCTAAAGTCCGTCAATACGATGCGGCGGCACGCTTCTTTGAAGCTAAGCTTGAGAGGGGCCAAAAGGTTGGTCCCCATGTACTCAAAATGGTCGAATATGTCGACATCTTAGAGCGTCTAGGGTGTAAGATTCCTAAGACTCTTGTGGTGGATCGTATCCTCCACTCACTTCCCACCAAGTTTGCCCACTTTAGGGTGAACTACAACATGAATGGCATGGATAAGAGTTATCATGAAATTCATGCACTCCTCACCCAAGCGGAGAGGGATATGGAAGCTAGTGGGAGTGACAAAGGGGATGTTTTAACCATGAAGTTAAAGAACATGTCCCTTGGAGATAAGAAAGGAAAAGTCCCAATTCAAGAAATCGTCAAAGAAACATGACAAGGGAAAGGGGAAGGCCGTTGAGAATGGCAATCCCAAGGCAAAAAGTGTCAAACTCTCCGAGGCCGAATGTTTCCATTGTAATGGGAAGGGGCATTATAGGAGGAGTTGTCCCAAATACTTGGAGGATCTCAAGGAAGGGCGTGTGACGCCTATTGGTATTTTTTCCTCTCTCTATGTGATAGACGTTAATTATGCTTGCACTTCCACTTGGGTACTTGATACCGGATGTGGCTCTCACCTTTGTAATCATTTGTAGGGTTTAAGGGACGTGCGAGCACTAGCAAAAGGTGATGTGGATCTCTGCATGGGAAATGGAGCTACAGTAGCGGCCGTTTCCGTGGGGACCTATGTGCTCACTTTAGCTAGTGGTCTAGAGTTGTATTTAAATAAGTGTTATTTTGTACCAACTTTAACCAAGAACATCATCTCCATTTCCGTGTTAGACGTGGAAGGCTTTTGTTTTATGATTAAGGACAATAGTTGTACTTTTTCATTAAATGATGTGGTTTATGGCAAGGCCATTTCAATTTGAGGCATTTATGTTTTAAATGATGTTAATGACGTTTATCATGTGGTAACTAAAAAGCTCCAAACGGGTGATCCAAACGAATCCTACCTTTGGCATTGTCATTTAGGCCACATAAACGAAAGACGCATTAAGAGACTTGCTTCATCAAAAGTGCTCAAACCATTTGGTTTCGAATCTTATGGTACATGCGAGTCTTGCCTTCTTGGCAAGATGACTCGTGCACCTTTTGCGGGAATAGGGACACGAGCTAGTGAGGTTTTGGCTCTCATACGTACGGATGTGTGTGGACCATTAACCATCATCGCTAGAGGAGGTTTTCACTACTTCATTACTTTTACTGATGACTTAAGTAGATATGGGTATGTCTACATAATGAAGAACAAGAGTGAAGCCTTTGACAAGTTCAAAGAATTTAAAAATGAAGTAGAGAACCAATTGGATAGTAGGATTAAGACACTACGATCCGATCGTGGTGGTGAATACCTAAATTCTAAATTTGATTCACACCTGAAAGATTATGGTATAGTATCACAATGGACTCCTCCTAGCACACCACAACTAAATGGTGTGGCCGAAAGGAGAAACCGAACTTTACTAGATATGGTTCGGTCTATGATGAGTCTAACTGAGCTTCCTAGTTCATTTTGGGGTTTTGCCCTCTTGTCTGCAACATTTTCACTAAATCGAAGCCCGACTAAAGCGGCCGATAAGACTCCATATGAGATATGGACAAGGAAAGTCCCTCATTTGTCATTCATGCGTATTTGGGGTTGCGAAGCGTACGTCAAGATCAAGTCTGACAATAAGCTTGCACCCAAGTCTGACAAATGTCTTTTTGTAGGATATCCAAGGGAAACACGTGGCTATTACTTCTACAATAAACACGAGAACAAAGTGTTTGTGGCTCGTGATGCCGTCTTCCTAGAAATGGAGTTTATTTCTAGGAGACAGAGTGGGAGAAAATTTGAACTTGAAGAAGTTCGAGAGCCACAAACCGAGAATGAGGTAGACGAGAACGTGGACGATAGCATTACCTCTTCCTCTAAAACGGTAATTGTTCCTAGAAAGTCAAGTAGGATTTCTAATCCACCTGACCGCTACCTTGGTAACATCGAAGAGGATGGTGTTTTGTTACTTTTGGAAAGTGATGAACCCACTACCTACAAATCGGCCATGCGATCCGAAATGGATTCCATGTACGAGAACCAAGTATGGGACTTGGTGGATTTACCTGAGGGAGTGCGACCCCTTCAGTGTAAATGGATATATAAAATTAAGCTCGGTGTGGATAAACATGTAGATGTGTACAAAGCTAGATTGGTAGCAAAAGGTTTTACTCAAGTTCATGGTTTACACTATGACGAAAACTTCGCTCCAGTCGCTATGCTTCGGTCCATTAAGATAATCTTAGCGGTTACCGCATTTCATGATTATGAGATTTGGCAAATGGATGTCAAAACCGCCTTCTTGAATGGGATTCTAGAAGAAGAGGTGTACATGATACAACCTGAAGGTTTTGTGGATACATCTAACCCTAAGAAGGTGTGTAAGCTTAAGAAGTCCATCTGTGGTCTTAAGCAAGCATCTAGGAGTTGGAATCATTGCTTTGATCATGTCATTAAACAATACGGTTTCACTAGAAGTGTGAAAGAACCGTGTTTATACATGAAGTTTAGTGGGAGTAAGGTTGCATTCCTTGTCCTATATGTGGATGACATATTGCTCATCAGGAATGATGTTTCATCTCTCACTTCCGTTAAGGAGTGGCTAGGTAAACACTTCCAGATGAAGGACTTGGGAGAGGCACAACGAATCTTGGGTATCCGGATCTATAGGGATAGGTCCAAGAGGATACTAGCATTGAGTCAAGAGGCTTATATTGACAAAGTTCTTGACCGGTTCAATATGAAAGACTCCAAGAGAGGATTTCTGCCTATGGGCCAAGGGATTACTTTGAGCAAGTCACGCCTCCTCTACCCCTAAGGAGATTGAACACATGAAGACCGTCCCTTATGCTTCCACTGTTGGGTCTATCATGTATGTTATGATTTGCACTCGTCCCGACGTTGCATATGCCTTGAGCATGACAAGTCGTTATCAAGCCAAGCCTGGTGAAAATCACTGGATAGCCGTAAAGAACATCCTTAAGTACTTGAGAAGGACTAAGGATTCGTTCTTAGTGTTTGGAGGAGAAACTGAGTTGCGTGTAAGAGGTTAGACGGACGCAATTTTCCAAACCGATCGGGATGATATGAAATCCCAATCCGGCTATGTGTTTATGCTAAATGGAGGAGCTGTTTGGTCTTTGGAAGAGCTTCAACAAAGCGTTACAAGCGGATTCTACAACAGAGGCCGAGTACCTTACAACATCCGAGGTCGAAGGAAGTCATTTGGATTAGGCAATTCATGGAGGGACTAGGAGTAGTCCATTTCGCCAAAGATCTGATCACTCTATATTGTGATAACAGTGGAGCTATTTTTCAAGCCAAAGAGCCGAAGTCTAGTAACAAATCTAGACACATTGAAAGGAAATACCATGTAATTAGAGATTATGTGGAAAGGAAGGAAATTGACATTTGTAAGGTTGGGATAGATGATAATATTGCATGATGGTCATGTCGTCGCAATGGGATTGAGTCGAGTACCAGATTTTCTTTAGATTATGGATATGTAATAATTGGATAGTGTATATCTTATTATATGATAATCACATTCATTGTTTTCGCATTCATTCATTTATGAACCTTTTATTTAGTTGGACTAAATTTTAAATACCTTGTTTATCTGAATAAGTTGCGGAGACAAAGTTGAACAATATTCAAGTGAATAAGATGAACATTGTATTTTGTCCCTAGTCACTTAATGAGGTGACGTCTCAGAGTGACTAGATTGTGAGTCGATTGATGGTTGTTCAACTCCATGAGGTGATACGTGATGACTAGTCGATTACATAGGCAGAGTGTGTGACACTTTGCCGGACAGTGACCATTTAAAGAGTCCCTAAGTTTTATTATAGACGCCTGGTCGTGGCAGGGATCTCTAAGATGTTCCTATGAGTCGATTCTTTTGACTGGAGACTATTATCTGAGCAAGTACAGTTTTCGAGTGACTTTGGTCTTTGTCCTAGGTAGTGCCGTGAAAGGAGGCCAAAGGTCATTTACTAGGTCATGGTGATCTGTATTGTGCAATAGGATAGATAGGGCAGACAGGAATTGTCCACCCACGTTGGGTAACTATATCTCAAGGCCACTCGAGGAGTTAATGACTACAAATGCGTGGCCACGCTCGGAAGTAATCTGTGAGAGATTTTTCCGGTCAGGCAGTCACACTCCCGATCGAGAAAACCACTCACGATATGTTCATGTGCAAGTGCGACCTGAAAGACACCTTGCATTGAGTGGGAGATTAAAACGGACAATGGAATTGGTAGCGCACACCTTGTGTCGGATAAGTGGGAGAATGTTGGAGTTAGTGTCCTCCACAATAGTGCGTTTACATAATAAATCTCATTAAAGGAATATCATCAGATATTTAATTATTTGATCCTCGTCAGTTGATTAACGTAAATCGATAACGGTTGGCTGACTAGAGTTTGACGTTATTGTCGTGAGACGGCGGTGATCAACTGACCCCTTTCGGTCACACCTAAAGGAACGAACCCCAATTGACAACTAATTAATTGTATGAGATACAATTTATTTAGTCCCTTGATTTGTAGACTAAAAGGTTAGTCGATTATTTTTGAGACATTTCGAGTTGCGAATTCGAGGCACGACAGTTATTATTAATTATGCGATAATTGAATAATAAATTGTGGGAGACGGGTTTTAGTTAATTAATTGTTAATTCACTAAAATTGTACTAATTGATTAATGTGATTAATATTAGTACGTAAATAATATGTGTAGCGGTACACGTATATTTACGGAGTGATTTGGACGAAATTAATTAGTAGCATTTAAACATGAAACGATGTTTAAATAAAATTTACACGTATTTGTGCGACAAATATTAGAACCAAAATGGACCCGTAAATGGGACATTGGACCGTGTAAATGGAGTGTAGTGGATGATTATAATCATTTCATTTTGCTTATTGTTCTTCCATAATATTGTCATAAGATCATGTGCATGTGATAAAAATTGGACAAATATTATAACAAGTTGACTCCCTCACTCCACCTCACTCCACCCGCCACTTTCCCCTTATACACTCGAAATTGTTGTTTATTTTTTACACACTTCACTTGTACATTTTGCATGTGAACAATAATTTATCTATCTTCTCTCTAAAATAATAAACATCCTTTACTAAGTTGTTAGTAAACTAAAATGAATAATTACTAAGAGTGTTAATAATATTTACATATTATCAAGGGAATAATTCTAACAAGTTACTAGTAAATATTTGTTAGATTAATTGGGTTGAGTTTATTGGGTGCACATTGTTAGGAGATCTTCTCTTTGAAGATTTATTAGGAGGATCATCCTTTTGTTATAAGCTCAAGAACAATCAAGGTAGGAGATCTTGATTGTGCCCATATTACCATAAAAATCTATGTAAGGAAATTGTTTTTCCTTAACTTTTTTTTTTTATGCTTTTATATTTGCATACATGTTACATAGATCACCAAAATGATAAATTATGAGATAATTTAATTTTTATTAGAGAGTCTAATATGGATCTATGATCTTTCACTGTCAATGCATAAAATTAAAAGTGATCTCAAACCATTAGGGTTTCATCATCACTAAGCTACATAAATCTCAGGCCTAATAAGCCTCTCATCATTGAATTATGTTAAGTAGTAATCTCTCCTACACACACACCCATAGAAGGTAGACCATGTTATGTTGTGGACATGGGCCACCAGCACAGCGCGCACCTACCCGTTAATTTCGAGGCGGCGACACTGATGCGAGTCCGTTTCGTGTTCACAATTAAAGATGTGGTCGTTGGGTCACGGTCGAATCAAAACACAATTTATAACTTCACAAACAACTCTACAATTAGTAAAGAGGCAAGTAAAGGTCGGATCCCAAGGGACGGGAGTTGAAATGAGATTTCTATTGAAACTAGTGGTGTCTTAGGGGTGTCACAAATTGAGTTGATGTAGAAGGTCACTAAACTAAAATAGCAATGAAAATAAACAAACAAGATGAATTAAAGGGGTGTAAACAATTGATTAAAAGCACTAGGGTGTCATGGGATCATAGGGGAATCATGGCATATGATCATACAAATATGTTCTCAAATTATAAGCAAGCAATTATTGTCGTGATGGATTGAGTTGGGTTATATCTTACAATCCTAGGAAAGTTTGGGTCCCGGAGCCGGATCGATTAGATTGTACAACACCTACAAGTCGACTTAATCTTCCCTACTCAACAACATGCATGGTCTAATGAGACTCGAGTTGGGTTATGTCTTACAAGTCTCATTGAAAAGATAGGTGATGGTGGTAAATGCAAGGATTCATAGGCTTAGCATTTCATCAAACATAACATGTGCAAGAGTTGAGATCAAAACAAGCAAGCAAATAAAACATGAAAGCATATTAATTTAAGTATGAATCATTCCCCATGTTGGTTTCCCCTAATCATCCATTTAACCCTAGCTAAGAGACTACTCACTCATTATCATGTTGATCATGCTAGCAAGGTTGTCAATCATACCAACAATATGAAACATGATGAACAAATAAAAGTAATTAGCAATAATTAAAAAAGGATTAAGATAATTATACCTACTAATGATTCCAATAATAAAGCAAAGATAAAAGAAGTACTTGAATGCTTGATTGAGAGGTTGTCAATCTCCCAATAATAACCCAAATAATCTTCAATTACCCAAAATAAAGGATGAACAAGAGAGAGATTAAAGAACTAAAACTTGGATTAAAACTTGATTAATACTTGATTACAATATTAAAGAGAGATTTGATTGATATTAACTACACTAATTATTGATAAGAAGAACATGCTCCTCTAATTAGACTAATGGGGTATTTATAGTGGAAATTAGGGAGGATGCATTAGGGTTAACTAAGGGCTAAACTAGTAATTACACTTTTTAGATTGAGCAAGGAGGAGCCGGTATTTTTCGAGAGAAGGGCTTCTTTCTTTGTAGCTTGGAGAAGAGGAAATCGTGTTGTGCTGGAATACGGGCGGAATAAGGTCGGGACGGGCGGAATCTGGCGTTGGAATCCGAGCGGATTCAAGGGAATCCGGTCGGATTGTGGAGGTGGAATCCGAGCGGATTAGAGCAAAGCCGCACGGATTGTGCAGCTGCGGGACGGACGGATTGGTGACAATCCGCTCGGATTGTCACTCAGCAGCACATCTTCTTCTTTTCTTCCCTTTTCTTCATAAATTCCTTGGGGATTTCCTTGGGGACTCAAGGATCCTTTCTCAACATTGCTCTTCTACTATAATATGTACTAAGGTCTTCTAATGTTGTCTCTCCTTGATGCTTGGTCATTGAATTTGATCAATTTAGTCTCGTTTTGCCATGAAAATGGAAGATTCTTACTCCTTTCCTACCAAGGGATCAAAATCTCAAAGAATATGCAAAACAAAGAACTAAAGATAAGAAATGACCCAAATATGCACTAAAAAGTATGGGAACAAGGCTAATTCGGGGGCTAAATATGCGCTAATTATGGTCACATCAGACACTTCTCCCACGGAACCTTGGTTTGCCAAAGCACGTCATGGGTCGTTACTGATTGGCGAGGCATTGAAACCGGTGAAAGGTTGAATAAGCCTGCATTTGTAGAGTCACCACCAATTTATTGTGGAGAAATAGGAAACCGTTCCAATAACTCGTGTCATGTCAAGACACAAAGTAATGATATGAACACTAAGAACTTGTTACCTTAAGCATTCTATGTCTAGAATGACTCTCGAGATGCCAATAGACACGGATGTCCAGAGATAACTGGAGTAAAGGTTGAGGGTATGTACTAGGAAGCTCTTTAATTCGAACACCTAATCCCGTCCACCTCGATAGCGGCCTCTACTAATGATTAAGGAAATTGTTCATATTTGATATGTCGTCGATGTAATGCATGCAATGCAACAAACATAGATTAATCCTAGCATGTGAATTTAGACTATGTCGGTGAACACATGTTTAACAAACAATCTGGTCGAAGTAGATGTTAGATTCAATACATGTGAATGTCATACAATTAAATCATACATAATAATAACGATAAACGAATTACAAGAATTAAAATTACAAACATTACAAGGTTTATTTGATCTACGTTAAAAGCACACTCAAAGATGGGATTTCAAAGAAGAAAATAAAAAGAATTAAAATACAAAAATACGTCAGATTAGAGGTGATAATACGAATAATAGTTGATTTGAACCGTAATTAGGAGCTACGTCAAAGCAAGAAAGAGTTCAGAAACAGAAGCCAACCCAGAACAGGCGCAGCATCTACTGCGTCCTCTGGAAGAGGCGCAGCACTTCATGAGTCTGTTCTAGAGCTGGGTTCTGGCTGTGAAGTCAGAACCACAATATTGTTATCGTTTGTTATTAAATTTAAGATAAATTATTGATATTACACTCAAATTGAAGTGTTTTAATTGATTATATGTATCTGGGCAAGCCATAAAACGAATTAAAAAATGAGAAATTACAGCAATTTACATGATTATGATTATACGATGAACTCGTGTCGGAAACACAAAAAAGAAGAAACTTGAGATTAAATTAAGACGAAACTGGACAAATAAGACTCCAAAGAAAACCTATGTATCAAATTAGGATTCCAGAACCTCGACATGAACAAGTCAAAACCCCGAAGAATCGATTTGAATTAAAACGGCAAAAACCCGCAAGTATTGAATTACTCGGGATTGAGGACGAATTAAGAATTGTAATTAGAAAGGAGTTGTCGAAACATGATTCATATACTGAAACAACAAAAAAGACGAAAGAAAAACAAAGGATAAGAAAAGATGAAATTTGCAGGAAGTCGAGGAAGAAGAAGAAGAAGAAGAAGCGGGAGCAGCGAGCAACCTCTGGAAGAGGCGCAACAGCTGCTGCATTTCTTCTCGACGTCTGACCTCCGCTGTTCCATAAAAACGGTTTTAAATGATGGATTTTAAATCGGTTTTCGAACATGCTTTTGACATAGATCTACATTAATTGGTACAAAATAAAAGTACAATAATAAAATGGGATTTACACCCTCAGACTTACATGTTTGACGAAACGAGATTGACTAAAGTTATCGTTCAATGATTGCTCGACTCGAATATGCATGGAAAGTGCCCTCGTTAGAGGATTTAGTATATTTATTAGGTTGATTAAAGGTGGAGTTGGTCAAATTGGTCGGTCTATGCAACGTGACTGGGACTCAGAAAGATCCGAGCTTACGTGGTCGATTGATCAAGCACGTAGGCGTCGAAAACAATAGCGTAGTCTAGAATGTAAAGAGAGAGAGGGGGGAGAGAGAGAGAGAGAGAGAGAGAGAGAGAGAGAGAGAGGGTTGGAACACTCGCGTGCCAAATATGGAGACCAAAGGCCTCTATTTATACTACACATATGGAAGAGTTTAGGAATGACACGGATTTGGAAACAAATCACGGAAATATTCTGAAAAGGGTGAAAAGAGGGCTGGAGAAGAGGCGCAGCAGTCACTGCGACCCTTGGAAGAGGCGCAGCATCTGCTGCGTCATTTCCCAGAGGTTTCCTCCTCAGCAAGAAAGATTTCCGCGTTTAATTATGGAATTTCGGCAGATATACACTTCCTTATTCCATAAAACACAATATACGGAAGATATTTACTGAAAAATATAAATTTTAATTAGGAATAAATATCCAGAGAATTCTAGAACATTCCGGAATATTCCAACTCGGCATTTAAACGGTTTTTGGAAAATGAAGCGGTTTTTAACCCGAACTCCAAATGAGCTCTAGTTACTGTCAAATCGACCGTATTAGTGCGTAGATGACGACCCATGGGTTGACTCGAGTGTTTGAACTATCAATTGTCGATGAACTTATGGACTGTCATAAATCGTTCCGCATATCAAACATTCGGCCCAATCATCACTGGGTCGTTGGCGGGAGGTGTTCAAACAAGGTATCAACAGAGCCCCCACTTTGACTAAGGCTTGGACAAGGCGAAAGTCATAGTATAGCCATCAGGTTAATCGAAGATTACAAACTATAGATACCCACTATCTGCTGAGAATCCAACAAACACCCGATGATTATCGGACTATAACATGTTTTGGAATCGCGGCGTTTGATCGACAGTTTGTGTACAACTTTACGTCGGAAAACTTAAAACGATTTCGAAAATAAAACATTTCAAAAATACCTGGAGTGTTTAATGCACGGCGATGGGGTCGCAATGACACTAACTATAGTCAAAACCGACACCGGACCAAAAACGGACTCAAAAATTTAAATCCCGACTCTAACAACGAGTCAAACCGAGTCAACCACAAAAAACAAACATTCAACACCTTCTATGCTAAGATTTCCCGGATTTATGAATGGTCAAGTACTAAACATATGACTACAAATCCTAGGATAGAACAAATCATGATTTCTCTTGTGTGAAAGCGACAAGACAACTCGAAGACCCGCGACGTGGCTCGCGCCTCTTTGAGCAGCCCAGGTTGCCACGTCGCTCAAAACTCACACAACCACTCATTTTCCAATAAATACCCCTCAAATGCCCCCATTTGAGAACTTACGTGAGTGTCCGCCTCCTCTTCTCTCCCTTACAATTCTCGACTCGACTTCTTAAGTCACCATCCGACGCGTATTTACGACCTACCGATCGTAAATACAAGCCTTACACATTGTTTGGTACCGTCATCGTGCATTAAATCACTAGACCGACCACTTCGACCACTACACCGTCACTAATTTTAAAACACTCTTTTTACTTACCAAAACGGTTTGAAACCGAGTTTTTTCCGACCAAACGAGTTGTTACACTTACGTCGGTCACTCGCCATAACCAAACATGTAAGTATGAGGGTGTAAAAATCCTTCTTTTATCCTGTTTTTATTTGTTTCATGACTATAACATGCTAAAACATGCATAACATGAACCAAAACATGGAATAAAAGAGCCAAAACTGATTTTTGGCCTGAGACAGAAGCCCCTTGGTCCGCCGGCTTGCCCGCGCCTCAATGGGGTGTCCAGGTCAGAACTCAACCGTGTTTGTTCTCGTCTTTCGCCTTTAATTCATTTCATATTTGTAATCGGTCTTTACCATTTCAAATATTTTCAAACCTTCTTATTTTATTTTATTTGTTTTAACCATAAAACATTTTTCACCCTTGGTTCCTCATACCATGACGGTTAAATCTGTGTTTCGGTGATAATATTTGGTTAATAACATTTAAAAGGTATTTTAAAGCCTTTTATTTCATTTTTGGGAGGTATTTTAAAGCCCTTCATCATTTCTCTACATTTTCAAAACAAGCATATTAGTCACCAACACAAAGTCATCCTTGGTTCTACATACCATACCGGATTTTAACCCGGGGACGATGATGAGTATCGACTAATTACATTCAAATGAACTTAAAACAATTAGTTCATAATTATTTTCAAAACTATTCATGTCAAGCATGTCAAGCCGAACCCGACACCGAATATCGTCAAAATAATGATGATTATTCGGGTCTAGTTCTTCAAATCAACAAATGCGGTCTCTACGACTCTTTCAAATCAAATCGGGTTCAAATACCCATTTTCAACACGTTTTATAACGTTTTCTAAATGGCCAGAATACGGCATATAACCGTAGGTTAACCCGCGCCTAAAACAGGCCTTTCAACTCTCATTTTCAAAACCAGGGGAGGTCCCCTTGCACTGCCGGCTGGCTCGCGCCTCATGTAGCCGTCTGGTGCAGGGCCTGTGCCCCTTTCCAGCATTAGTCTAGGACGATCCCGACTCCGATTAGCCTGGATATAGGACGGATCAGATGACTATTTGCTTATTCAAAATCACATTTGCAAAATGCCTTACTAGGACAAATGGATCACGTTATGCACCATAAACCTAATTTGGTAAATGGATGTTTAATTTTCGTCTTGCATGCAAATCAATCATTAATCCAACTCGACATCTTATACTTGATACTTGGATTAAATCAACCGACTTAGAAAGCTCTCACATGTTAGGCTTAAATTATTGGATGCGCATTCATGCATTTAAACCGTTTTATCAACTTTTGCATTCAACCAACCAAGATCGATCAGTAGAGGCCGCTACCGCGGGCGGGATTGGGTGTCTGATTAAAGGGCTTCCCAATACATACCTTCACCTCTTACTCAGAAACTTTGGATAGTGGACGACCTAATCCAGGGCGTACGAGAGTCATTCTAGAGATAGGATGCTAAGGAGGGACGATTTCCTTATCTTTAGTACCTCTGTCAAACGCTGCTTTGTGCTTCTATTTGACCGAGGTATAAAGTGGATTTCGAACGGGTTCCAAGCATCCCACAAATGCTTGGTGGCGACTCCGAACATCTCTAATCGTTTCGGTACCCTTACCAAGACGAAACCGACCTATCTAAAACGATCCGGTCGAAAGCATTTTTACGCCGCCGTTCGTGGCTTTCAAAAGACCGCTGCATGTCCACAGATCGAAGTGGGCTCGCAAGTGGGCCATGTCCACAGATTGGCTACTCTGATGGGGAGAACTAGGACACTTACGTCTTTGTGATCCCTAGATGGTGAGACTCGAACGAGGTCTTGGTTGGAATGCATTAATTGATATTACGGTTACGGTCGGGTTCTTTGTCCGGGCCCAAAACCTAACCCTTTTTCGGCCAATTGGCTCGTCTCGTCGGCGTGAGTTTTCTCATCCCCGCGTTTCGAATCCCGATTGAGTCAAGCATACCATTGATGTTACATTTTTGTTTCGTCAAAGAGCTTTCATCACTTTCGAGCATGAGGCTAGGGCACCCTCCTTACACATTTTGTTTGGATTGGTATCTCTCTCGCAAATCGGGGTTTGATTGCTTGGTGTGTAACCCACCCTTCTAAGCCAAAACCCGTGTCAGCATAATGCATAATTTAATGAACTGTGAGTGCTTATGTGCTACTTGATCATAAGTCCTTCTGTGTCATTTTCAAAACTTTCAAAAACACCCTTTTGCGCCGTTATAATGGCCGTTTCAAACCTTGGTCTTTTGCCGACCGTTGCACGCCTTTCTAGGCCGTCGTAATGACGATTTTCAAACTCGGTTTTATAACCATTTCAACACGCCTTTCTAGGCCGTCGTAATGACGATTTTCAAATCCGGTTTTTATAACCATTTCAACACGCCTTTCTAGGCCGTCGTAATGACGATTTTCAAACTCGGTTTTTATAACCATTTCAACACGCCTTTCTAGGCTGTCGTAATGACGATTTTCAAAGCCGGATTTTATAACCATTTCAACACGCCTTTCTAGGCCGTCGTAATGACGATTTTTAAACCCGGTTTTTTATAACCATTTCAACACGCCTTTCTAGGCCGTTTCGCGCCAACAATGGCTCTTTTAAAACCCGGTTTTTTTATCACCATTTTAACCCGTTTCGCGCCGACAATGGCTCTTTCAAAACCCGAGAAAAGCACACACCCTTTTCTCGAGACACTTTTGAGATCCCGAGGACCATACACCGTCCCCGAGACCTCTTCAAACATTTCAAACTCTATTTTCAAAACATACAATTTTGAATTTCAAAAATCGTCTTGGGACAATACACTGTTTTCCGAGCCGACTCAAACTCAAACCGTCTTTTGCAAATAAACTTAAGACAACCCTTTCAACTGACCGACTTACGGAGATCTCTATCTTCGGAAGTCGTCCGTAAAGCGACAAATGAATCTTTTTGAAAATTTCTATTTTCGAAAACTTCAGTCCACCATTCCAATTCCGCCTCGTGTCTATCGAGTCGAAGCAAACGTACTTATGGGTCTTTACTTATGATTCGTCTCGCCACGAGACCCGTCCAAATTGCGTCACGCCGTTATCTTGGACTCGTGTCAAAAGTTCGGTCAACACCGTCACGTCATAAATCGAGTCAGCACCGAGGAACCACACACGGTCACCCTCGTCTTGTTGAGTCTGATCTTTGTCTCGTCCTTTGTCTTGTCTGCGTTCAGTCTTTGAACCTTGTCGGATTGAGTTTTAATGTGAGCAATTTTTCTGCCTCAGAGCCATGGCCCGGTCTTCAACTTCGTCTGTCAACAGCAACAACAATGATAACAACAGAGATGTCACGAATGATCAGCTAGCCAGCCTGCTCACCACTCTTAAGGTCACCCTGGATCGCGTCGAGACCCGTATCGACGCCCTGGAAAACAAATAAACTGGAGAACATAATACTTCACCTCTGACTGAAACTGAGAAGAGGCTAAAACTCTTGGAAGAACAACTCCTAGCCCGGGGTAACAATATCCATCTTGAGAACAACCGAAGGTTTGAACCTGTTGGGGATCAATTACCCGACAACTTTACCCTAACTGATGTACCTAAGTTCAAAGGAGTGGAGGATCCGCTCAAGCATATCCGCGCCTTCAAAGACTACATGGCCATTAAGGGGGTCAAACAGGAACTTTTCACCCGGATCTTTCCATCCTCTTTGGAACCGATCCCTCGTCAGTGGTACTACTCCCTTGATCCGAAAAACCTTACTACTTGGGATAAGGTCCCAATTGAATTCGCCAAACAATATGCCGACAATGTTGAAATCCAAGCCAATACTCGTACTCTCAAGGTTCTAACCCAGAACGACAAGGAGGGATTAACCGAGTTCTTAAACCGTTGGAGGAGGGTAAGTACTCAGCTGGTTAGCAAGCCGAGTGAATCAACTTTGGTGGAAAAGTTCGTCAACAATCTCCGCCCAGTGTACGCCAACTTACTGAGGTACCAAAATATCAAGACCTTCCATGATCTGCAAATTCTGGGGACACGCATTGAAGATGACCTCCGGAAGGGCGTCTTAGCCAAAACCACTGGCAGAGGCTACCAGGGATCCACCTCAACCGGGTCTCGCCCTTACGGCCAAACGAACAAGATTGATGAGGTCAACCTCGTTGAACCATCTACTAAGAAAGCTGAGCGCCCCCAGAGAGTGTTCACTAATATAGGATCGACTTATGTAAGTGCTTTGAAGAGGCTCATGGACCAGGGGAAGCTACAACCAATCGGACCCACCCCGGATCCGACCGATGCTAAGAAATCCCGCTTCTGGAACCTCAATGCCTATTGTCAGTACCATCAAGGGAAGGGGCATGATACAGAAACATGCTTCAAAGTCAAACACATCATCCAAGACATGATTGAGAAAGGGGATTTTCCTTTACCCCCGCCGACTAAGCCAAACAACAAAACTAATCCTCTGGGAATCCACGCCATCTCCAACGATGAGCCAACTCTGGACTGCTCACACCTCATCCTGCCAGTTGATGACGAGGTGAACACCTTGGAGAAAGATCCCTCGGACGGGGTATTTGTGTTCAGTGTCGCCACTATGCTCACTATGTTCCAACAGGTTGAGGAAGCCATAGCCAGTCTCTCCGAAAGGATCACCCGACTTGACGATGCCTACCGTCGACTTATCTTCAATCCTCCGCCACCACGCCCGAGGAAGAGTCCCCCGAGTGCCCAAAACTACCCTCACCAAGATGGATTGCTCCCGCGACCATTATGGCATGCACCTCACAATAATCACCCCCGCAAAAACTACCCTCACAAGAATTACCCTCATAAAAATATCCCTCACAAAAACTGCCCACCAAGAAATACCCCTCCAAGGTGCCTTCGAGATCCTGAAATCAATGGCATCTGGAGAGATGATGTTGAAGATGTCTACCTTATCCCAGAGAAAGAGAAACGGGCGAAAGAAATCGGTCACCTTACCCGGTCCGAACGCCCCTATCAGAACCCGAACAATTCAGCGGTCGCTCCAACAACAAACGACCAAGTCGTCCCGGAAGTAGACACTCAACTAAGAGCTCCTGAGAATTCAATCCTCAAACAGCTTCAGAAGGCAAAAGTCGAAATCTCAATTTGGCAACTGATCACAACATATTTTGAGCATCGACAGGCTTTGCTGCAAGCCTTGGGAAAATTAACCGTGCCTTCCACCTCTTCCCGTGAAGAAATAGTGGCGCACACGACGAGGGATGCCCCTGATTTGAACAAACCAGTCGTCTTCTCCGACGAAGATATCCCTCCCTTCGGAGCCAATCATAACCTTGCCATGTACATTACCGTACAATGTCTCAAGAAGAATGTGCCCATGGTCCTTGTGGATGATGGATCCGCGGTGAATGTCATTCCCCTCAAGACTGCTCACAAGCTGGGTATTAAGGAAGCTGATTTGGTCCCAACAAATCAAGGAGTACGCACCTACGACGGCACTCGGCGTGGGGCTTATCACTCTGGCTATCGCGACCGGACCACTGGAAAGGCAAACCAGTTTTCAGGTGGTCGACAGCTCTTTCAAAAATTAACCCTTGGATTCACGCCGTGCCTTCCACTCTCCATCGAAAAATCCCCCTTCGAAAAACAATCACGATTCCGCTTCCCCGATCAAAGTCACGAGAAAGGGAATAGCCTCCCAAGCCATTTGATGATAATAAAATGTGGGGATTCCAAGTGAATGCCATAACCTTTGATTGTGACCCGTTTGCCAACCTCATCCGTATCATGATGCGCCGGGGTTACTTCCCGAGTTTACCTCTCAATCATAAGAGTACCTTACCTCCTATGAAACAAGGTCCCCAATATTCCCTGACCGGATATGAACCTACCGATGAAGATATCTGAACCTCCTAGTTCGAAAAAGAAGAATGGTTATCCTTTGTCCCTATCATCGACCCTCAATGTATACTTTGTCCCCGGGGAGAATCGGAGCTCTACCATGGCTTTCCGCGCCGGTCTATGACCCTGTGGCCAAGGCCAGGTACCCGGGTGTGGAAGTCTTCCAGGACTGCTACTTCATCCCCGACAACACCGAAACTGCATCAACCGAGTCTAAGCCGTCATCATGCCTCATCGATGGGCAAGCTGTCACTCTCCTCTTTGGAGAAGATAACATCAAGCACCTCGACTATAAGGACATCATCAACATCGCCCTGAAGAACAATCAGCTTGACTAAACCGCCTTGATCTCCGACACTGACCCGAAGAAAGCTACACATGGCTGGAGGAAGACCGTCAAGTGGACAGATCGCCAAGGCTGTATTCTCAAGATCACAACTGGAGAAGGCCCTATGTTCAAGAAGGGATGTAAAGAAGAATCTGAGTCTGAGTCGGAGTCAGAGTCTGTCATAGCTCCTAACACTCTTGATGTCCCAGTCAAGGTCCCTTTCCCACTGTTTTATCACAAGGTCGTGGCTGATTCAGAGGCTGAGTCTACTAGGGTCATCCCCACTCCCACGAAAGGTGACAACCTGGAGCCTGTTCCAGGGGCCACCTTCTCTGATGCGTCGCCTCTGACTGACCACGAGATGTCTGTCCTCTCCGAGCTTTTCACTCGTTTCAACTTGAGTGACTACCCACCTCACCTAGCCAGAGAACTTGACAAACGGGAAACCAGAACCCCCATTATTGAGGAGACCGAACCTATTAACCACCTCAAGAACTTAGGATAGGGATAACCCTGGACCCCTCGGAAAGACAACAGTTCATTGACCTCCTCCACGAATACAAGGACGTGTTCGCCTGGTCCTACAGAGATATGCCCGGGATTGACAGGGAAATTGCAGAGCACCGGATACCCATTAAGCCCGGAGTTAAACCTGTGAAGCATAAGCTACGCCGGATGCGTTCTGAATGGGCCCTAAAAATCAAGGAAGAAGTGGACAAACAGTTCAAGGCTGGGTTCATCAAAGTGTCTGAATACTCTGATTGGGTGGCCAACATTGTGCCCGTACCAAAGAAAGACGGGAGAATTTGGGTTTGCGTCGACTTCAGGGATCTGAACAAGGCGAGTCCAAAGGACGACTTCTCTTTGCCACATGTTGACATTCTGGTGGACAATACTACCGAGCATGTTCTCCTATCATTCATGGACGGGTATGTCGGGTACAACCAGATTAAAATGGCTGAGAAGACATGCACAAGACTGCATTCACTACACAATGGGGTACATATTGCTATACGGTCATGCCCTTCCGCCTCATCAACTTCGGAGCAACCTCCCCCGCTACCACTCTCCTACATGATATGATGCACAAGGAGGTAGAGGTATATATCGATGACATGATCGTCAAATCAAGAGAACGGGACGGCTACATCAACGCCCTCCGGAAATTCTTCGCTAGTCTGCGGAAGTACAACATGAGACTAAATCCTCAGAAGTGTGCATTCAGGGTCACCTACAGAAAACTCTTGGGACATGTCATCAGCAAACGAGGCATTGAGATTGATCCAACCAAAATCAAAGCCCTTAAACAAATGCCTCGGCCTAGGAACGAGAAGGAGATTCGGGGATTTCTCGATCAGGTCCAATACATCAGCCGCTTCATTGCCAAGCTCACCATGATTTGTGAACTGATATTCAAGAAGCTTCGTGCCTCCGATCACACCGATTGGGACGATGACTGTCAAAAGGTCTTCGACAGGATAAAAGAAATCCTGTCCAAATCTTCTGTCCTCATGCCACCTCAATCGAGGATTCCTCTATCCCTGTACCTGACTGTTACCAACACGGCCATGGGAGCAATTCTAGCACAAACAGTCGACGGCGAAGAACGAGCCATCTACTGCATCAGCAAAAAGTTCATTGAGTACGAGACAAGGTACACCCATCTGGAAAAGACATGTCTTGCCCTAGTATGGTCAACCAAGAAGTTGCGGCATTACATGCTCAGCGACACGGCCCACATCTATTCCAAGATGGACTCGGTCAAATACATCTTCGAAAAACCCGTACTAAACGGAAGGCTGTCTAGGTGGACACTCATGCTGTCCGAATTTGATCTCAAGTTTATACCCCTCAAGGTTATCAAGAGAAGAGCAGTCGCCGACTTCCTAGCAGAGAATCCCGTCAACAAGGATCCAACGACTGACACATGGTCACTTCCTGACGAAGACATCCTCTGCGCTGATTCCGACGCATGGGACCTATACTTCGATGGTGCATCTAATCTGAGAGGCTTCGGGGTAGGAATCCTTCTACTATCATCGGAGGGAGAACATGTTCCGATCTAGGTCAAACTAGACTTCGTCGTCACCAACAATGCCGCTGAATATGAAGCATGTCTCATCGGCCTGCAAGCAGTCATCACACTTGGCATCAAGAGGCTGAGGGTCCACGGCGATTCCTCGCTCATCGTCAATCAAGTGTCCGGATCATGGAAAATCCGATCTGACAGCTTAGCTCCCTACCGAGCAAAGATCAATCAAGAGGCCGCATTCTTCGACCAAATCGACTACTTTCACTTACCGCGAGAAGAAAATCAATTTGTTGATGCCCTGGCGAAACTTGCCGCGCTCGTCAATATACCGGACGACATGTCATCAATGCCCCTATGTGTTGAGAGAAGGAGCGAGCCAGCCCACATTTGTGCCATCAACGACGACGAGGAAAGCAATAATGAACCTTGGTACCAAGCCATCCTCAACTACAAAACCAAAAACGAATTCCCTCCCAACTCTGATCAAAGAGGACAAAGTGCCATCTGTTTACTTGCATCACAATTCGTGATAAACCAAAATCAACTATACAAAAGAACACCCCAAGGAATTCTCCTCCTTTGCATTGACCATCACAAAGCCAAAAAACCCATGGGAGAGGTTCACGATAGAGAATGTGGCCCTCACATGAGCGCAGTGATGCTTACCCGAAAAATCATGCGGCTAGGTTACTACTGGACCACCATGGAAGACGATTGTCGTAACTACGTCAAACATTGCTATAATTGCCAAATCTTCGCCAACATACAACACATACCACCATCCCTTTTATATACAATGACGTCACCCTGGCCTTTCTCAACCTGGGGCATTGACATCATCGGGAAAGTAAACCCGGTAGGCACCAAGGGGCATTGCTTCGTCCTCGTCGCCATCGACTACTTCACCAAATGGGAAGAAGCGCAGTCATATGCAGTCTTGACCACCAAACAAGTGGCCAAGTTCATCCAAAACAACATCATCTGCTGATATGGGGTACCCCATGAAATCATCAACAATCAAGGCTCCCACTTCCGGGCGGAAACTCAGACCTTGCTGGACAAATACAAGATCAAACGACATCGATCATCCCCCTACCGTCCCCAAACTAACGGAGCTGTGGATGCAGCAAACAAAACTCTTGTCACCATTATCAAGAAAATGCAAGACAACTACTGCGACTGGCCGAGCAAACTCCCATTCGCACTCTGGCGATACCGAACCTCCATTCGAACACCGACATATGCCACACCCTTCTACCTAGCATACGGTATGGAGGCGGTTCAACCGGTAGAGTTAGAGGTCCTTTCTCTACGCATCCTACTGGAGAGTCAAGTCCCTGAGGCGGAATGGACCCGTCGAAGGTACGAACAACTCACTCTTCTAGATGAACGGCGACTCAACGCCTTGCACAACGTCCAGCTATACCAACGACGTGTACAACAGGCATTCAACATGAAGGTCAAACCCAGGAACATCAAGGAGGACAACTTAGTCCTCAAGTCAGTTCGAGCACCGCTACCCGTCGATCCGAGGGGAAAATTCAAACCTAACTGGGCCTGGCCATACCTGGTCAAGAAAATACTTTTGGGGGGCGCAGTGAGACTGAGTGACCTAGATGGGGAGGATTTTACAAACTCGACCAACCTAGACCAACTCAAGAAATACTACCCTTGAACCATAGCAACCAGCGACCTAGCCTAGTTTTACAACTAGCAACCACCTCAACCCTTTTCAAGGCAAGTTCCTCAACGTGTTCTGATTTGATGTTGCATGTTTTATCGAGTCTAAGCTGCGGCACCTTGCCCATTTCAAAGGTCCTTCGATCTGTCAAAGGCAACATCCATTTGCACTAAAGCAAAAAAAAAAAATCCTTGAACTACGAGCATGGTTTGATTTCACCTCTTCAGGTGGATACGTAGGCAGTCCCTCTTCTACATGAGGGATACAACCACAAAACCCAATCAAATCTACAAAACACCCTGAACTACGAGCATGGTTTGATTTCACCTCTTCAGGTGGATACGTAGGCAGTCCCTCTTATACATGAAGGATACAACCACAAAACCCAATCAAATTTATAAAGCATCTCGAACTACGATCATGGTTTGATTTCACCTCTTCAGGTGAATACGTAGGCAGACCTTTCTTACACAAAAAGGATAAAACCATCCCCATAACCAAAAAAAAAAAACCATCCCCATAATCAAAAAAAAAAAAAACATCCCCACAATCAAAAACAACCATCCCCACAATCAAAAACAACTATCCCCATAATAAAAAAAACATCCCCACATACAAAAAACATCCTCATCGAAAAAAGAGAAAAGGGAAAAACATCCCCTTTCCCAAAAAATACAAAAATAAGCCTTTCTCCTTTCCTACAAAAATCCCACTTTCCCCAGTGCAAACGTTTAGGACAATTCATGTCGAATTGCCTTTACAAAATGGATGGAAGAAACAAGCGTTCACAATTTTCGACACGAGCAATCTTCTTATTTAATTAATAATGGGAGGGATTACAATTTCAAAAACAAATAAAGCTCGACGAGTCAACAACTTGTCAAAGCTAAGGTGTCAACTAAAACACATCACATAATAAAACTAGCACAAAACACACAATAACTAGCTAGTACAACATAGTAAAAACTCACAACACTAATACAACATAATAATAAAACGGGTAATTGAGGTCTTCATTCTTCCATTCTACCCATGCCTTTACCCTCGGGGTACATCTTCCCCTTGTTCTTCTTATTGGCCCGCCTAGCATGGATTTCCTCCTCGGAACGGATCCTCAACGGATCTAAAACAGCGACGGCCTCCGGTCTAGCACAAGAACCCATGTTCGACCCAAATAGAGCCAATGCACGTCCCACCGTATTCTTGGAGACAGAACTCCTCCTCTTCGGTGGTCTCATCACATCGGGGGTAGCTCCATCAACATACTCCTCAAAGAAGGCACGGTTGGCCTTGCCAACCTCTCGATACTTCAAGTCGACAACCTCGTCCTTAGGGAATTTGGACCTCTCTTCCAAGGACGGAGCACGTGACCACTTGACATAAGCGGGAATCACCCATGTCGTGGCAACGGGGTTTGGTATCTCCCAAAGCGGCCGAGTGGCCCACCATCTTTCGAAGAACTCCACAAGCTCGGAGTTCCGGGAAACATTCTCTTGGACAAGAGTATCTTGAGCGAGCACCTTTTGTTGACGCCCCATTTGCCTCATGAGCCTTTCGGGATAAATGAAGGAAGCAACCTTCAAACCCACCACCATCAAAGAACGAGGACTAGGACCCGAAGCGGGAAATCCCGTGAAGGACCTCAAGTGCCACCACGGCACCACCCAACGGATGTGAGGACCACCCTCCTCCACCAATCTTGCGGCCTAATAAGCCTCGATAGAAGCAAAACTATCCGGGTACAACTTCTTCCTCATGGTAAGGTGACGGAAGGAGTAAGAAGAAGGATTAACCGGAGGCTCTACATCCCTTAGCCTCTCCAGTAGCCACACTTGAAGGATCCTGAGCTTCTCCATAAGAGCCTTCCTTGTCCAAAGCTTGGATGATCTCTCCAAGCACCAACCATGATGGATCTCTACCATGTTCCATTTGCTCAACCACATGAATAAGGGTCATGCTACCATAGCATTTTAGCCTCTCCTTCTTCAAAGCATCAACAAAGAGGTACACATGGACAAGGCAAAAGGCAATAGCCCTTTTCCTAGCCACCTACGAGACATTGACATCTAATCGGTTTGAAAAGATGTTGATAAGAGCCAACATATCCACACCATGTGGAGCAAGAAGGAAGTTAACTTGACTTGTCGACAAACCCAACATGGAACGGAATTTATCCTTGTAGCACAACCGAGTCGGAGGAAGCACCGGAACACAACCCGGCCACCCACCAATGGCTCCAACTTCTTCGGCAAGAGGACAAATTTCACCTTTCGGGAAGCGAAAACATGATGTTTCGAATCCCAAAACCGAGAACATGCTTCGAGAAATGAAGGTTGCACCTTGACTTGACGGAGCACTAACAATTGACCAACTCCCATGCAAATGAGTTGATACTTTTCGAAAGGCGATAAATCCTGACACCATTGTCGCAATGCATTCTCAAAGGCATCCACGAAATATTTTTGTGGAAGAAGAAGAAGAAGTTTTGTAGAGATGTTTTTTTGTGTTTCGGATGATGAAACAATGAAGCGCAAGCATCACTATTTATACAAAAATGATCAGCGCATTTTTCAGAAAAAGGGGAGAGCTGGCTTCCATCGCCAGTCAGCTCGCGCCTCTTTGGGCCTTCCCCAGGATTCTCGCTGTTGACTTGTCTCTTTCAACTTGTGTTTTCTCCTGACACCTCAAACCTCCCGCCAGGACGCTCGCGCCTCTTCGGGATGATCCAGGACATTTTGTGTTTCATCACGCTCACATTTCCTTGCTTTTGCGTTTTACGAAATTCGACACGGTTTCCATGACGCAGCTTTAACCATACGGATTTTTCTTTCATTTTTTTAAGGGGGGAAGGGCTAGTCGCCCCGATCGACGACGGATCGTTTCCATGTCAATCAAAATTCCGAAATTTTTTCGCTTTTTAACAATTTTCCCAGCAAAAATCAAAATCGAAATGTGATAATACGACGTCAATTTTCCTCAAATTTCAAGCACTCAAAAAATTCGAGTCTTGACCTCAAAAACCAAATATGCTCGTAAAAATCTTTCTAAAATTCATCCGTGGTGGTTTGAGTTTGAAATTTTTCGAGTCACAAATTAATTTCAATAATTTTCGATGCAATTTAATTCAAGACACGAGTTAATTGCTCAATTTTCAAATTAATTCCTTTTGGGAGTCCAACAGTGACGACATGTCGCAAAAAAAATTTCAAAATTAATGGCAATTTTCAAAATTCAATTTTAACTTCAAGTCATCTTGGTTAAATTTTGTTTTTCAATCAAATGCTTCTACGAGTTTGCGTTTATGTATATGTGCTACTTGTTGCCTGTTTTCCTACACTAACGATGCAGGAACTGGTGCAAAGCAAAAGGAGAATCGACAGCCGACAGCGCTCCTCCGAAACATAACACAAAAAAAGCCAAAATCACAAAATGAACCACAATCCAAAAACACATATATACAAACCGCCTCACGCAAAATACATCGACACACGTTTGATACGGACAACTGACCGTACAAATAGGATCCAGTACAGACATCTATCATACAGACATTGGCCTAAAACAACTATTTATCATACAAACACTGGCCTAAGACAAAGAACTGGAGGTTATCCGCCACCTACCGAACTAAGCACTCTCTATCCTCTCAAATACAAAATAAAGTGAGCAACACAAGAAACAGAGGAGCAACAGCCGAAGCAGAGGTGGTTACCATTATGGTAACACCTCGTTCCTGCTCCACGACAAAAATGAAGACAGTGTCTGGCAGACTTCGGATGATAAGGAGGCCAGGGACCATAATGCGACGCACCACCCCGGTGCTGACCCCCAATCATCAGCCATCCTGTCTATGAGCCACAACGAAAAGGACAAGCCGGCCACATCATCCAACTCTCCTCCTCTACGGAAGCATCCTCCACCGCCGCCTCGGATCCGACAGCCTCCTCGGTCACTACAGCTTCTCCAGGATCATCCTCCTCTTCCAATGCTTCAACAACGGACCCCATAGGTCCCAAATGGTCCCCTGTGATCAAGGTTAAACAAAAAACGTCAGCCGAAATTTCGGCATTATGACGGCGTAAATTGGACAAATCCAAAAAAAAAACCTGCAAAGCAAAGCGAGGGCAACCCCGCCCAAACGCAGCCAAACAAAACACCTCACAAAAAACAGCCACAAAATAATTCACAAAAAACGCACAAAAACGACTCGCCCCTCTTTTCAAGCAAAAGACGAGTCAAAACAATAAACAAGAACGGCACCCCAAGACCAATACAGGGTCCGCCAACAACCCAAAATACATTCCCAATGCAATGAGGAATTTTTCTACGGCTCGAAAAGGCAATTTATACGCCAATTTGAGCACAAACCGGTCAAAAATTCAAAAACGACCGCAAAGAGGCAAACATGATTTTATCAAACCTCAAGGTGACCTAAACTACCAATAAGGTCCATTTCAAGGCAAACTGACTCAATTTAAGCCCAAACAGGTGCTTATTTTGTCAGACATAAGACCGTCAGAAAAGGCAAAAATTCCAATTTTGCCCACAATACCCAACAAAGGTCCATAATGGCAAATATGATCTTTCCCGACTACAATGCAACCCAGTGGGACCCACTACCCAAGCAAATAAACTTGGCATTGCGGAGATGAGACGGTTTCTCACCTCACTCACGTTTTTCGAGCATAAGGAGCGAGAACGGGGACCAAAATGCAAACTAAAAGCACCCCTATACTCCTAAACAGGTTTCTAACCTAATGCAATCATCAAATTCACTCGAAATAGGCTCAATCAGAAACGCCCAAATCGATTTTCTAGGGTAAAATTTCGCCCTAATTCAATTAAGCTAAAGACCAACAAATTCAAATAGATTCAAGAGGAAATACATACCTTGAGATGACATTATGGTTGATAGCACGAATGGAAGTGAGCAAAAGTCTAACAATGGCGATTTTTGTGGGATTTTCGAAGGTTGAAGATGAATGAGGAATGGGATGCAGCCAAACCTCGCGTCTTTTACACAAAAATAGGAAAGCCCCTTTGGTTCGCAAGGTGGCTCGCGCCTCAATCAGGCCTCCCCTTGCTCTTTTTCACCGAAATTTGGGCTTTAGCCCAATTTCCCATATTAAACTTCGAGTTTTCGTTGACGACATTAAGGACCGTCATTTTTCCAATACAAAAACAAATAGCGAAATTCCAAAATTCACTATTTCTTCAAATTTCAAGAATAATAGTGAAAATTCAAAATTCACTATTTCGTCAAATCTCAAAAATAATAGCGAGAATTCAAATCCGCTATTTCTTCAAATTTCAACGACGGTAATTAAAACCGTCAAATTTCAAAATAATAGTGAAATCAAAATTCACTATCTCCTCAAAATTCAAACGACGGCAATTAAAACAGTCAATTTCAAAAATAATAGTGAAATCAAAATTCACTATTTTCCTTCAAAAAATTTCAAAATTAATAGTGAAGATTCCAAATTCGCTATTTCCTTCACATGTCAACGACGGCACATAAACCGTCACTTCACTTAATAGTGAAGATTCCAAATTCACTATTTCCATCAAATGTCAACAGCGGCATATAAACCGTCACTTCAATTAATAGTGAAGATTCCAAATTCATTATTTCCTTCAAATGTCAATGGCGGCACATAAACCGTCACTCCAAACGTGATAGCAAAATTTAAAATTTGTTATTTCCTTCAACATTCAAAACAGACGGTGATCAAAACCGCCCCTTCAAATTCAAAAAAGAACAACGAATGGTGAAGATTCCAAATTCACTATTCCTTCAAATACCAACAGGGGGCTTCCTCACGGAACCCACTCATTTCAAAAACAGTGATGGTGAACATTCGAATTCACTATTTCCACGGCGGCATCATGAGTTCGTTACTTTCAAAACAAGCCCATTTGACGCGGCTATTCTCACGGTCCATTAACCGACCGCACCATGACAGCCTTACTACGCCCCATGGCTGGCGAGCCTTAATTTGCACCATGGCTGGCGAGCCTTACTACGCATCGTGGCTGGCGACCCTCCTCAGATATGCACCATGGCTGGCGAGCCTTTGTCCGCATACGCGCAAGGACATATCCGAAGATGCCTCAAGTATGACTCCATCTTATGGCTGGCGAGCTTTTGTACGTAGTCTAACGGACTTTAAACGACCCGCACAGATAGTCGACAGACTCTAAACTGTTCCCGACGACAGGTCCTTGGCTCGTACCCCCAAGTCGCCTTGGCGTCGCCCTTCCGACGGCAGGTCCTTGGCCCGAATCCTTTCGAGCCGCCTTGACGTCGCTTGGGTCTCCAGGTTGTAATCTTCGATTGACCTGGGGGCTCTACTTTGACTTTCGCCCTGTCCAAGCCTCATTCAAAGTGGCGGCTCTGTAGATACCCAGTATCTGCTGAGACTCCAACAAACACCCGATGATTATCGGACTATAACATGTTTTGGAATCGCGGCGTTTGATCGACAGTTTGTGTACAACTTTACGTCGGAAAACATAAAATGATTTCGAAAATAAAACATTTCAAAACATTTTAAAAATACCTGGAGTGTTTAATGCACGATGATGGGGTCGCAATGACACTAACTAGAGTCAAAACCGACACCGGATCAAAAACCAACTCAAAAATTCAAATCCCGACTCCAACAACGAGTCAAACCCAGTCAACCACAAAAAAACATTCAAAACCTTCTATGCTAAGATTTCCCGGATTTATGAATGGTCAAGTACCAAACATATGACTACAAATCCTAGGATAGAACAAATCATGATTGCTCTTGTGTGAAAGCGACAAGACAACTCGAAGACCCGCGACGTGGCTCGCGCCTCTTTGAGCAGCCCAGGTGGCCACGTCGCTCAAAACTCACACAACCACTCATTTTCCTATAAATACCCCTCAAATGCCCCCATTTGAGAACTTACGTGAGTGTCCGCCCCCTCTTCTCTCCCTTACAATTCTCGACTCGACTTCTTAAGTCACAATCCGACGCGTATTTACGACCTGCCGATCGTAAATACAAGCCTTACACATTGTTTGGTACCGTCATCGTGCATTAAATCACTTGACCGACCACTTCGACCACTACACCGTCACTAATTTTAAAACACTCTTTTTACTTACCAAAACGGTTTGAAACCGAGTTTTTTCCGACCAAACGAGTTGTTACACTTACGTCGGTCACTCGCCATAACCAAACATGTAAGTATGAGGGTGTAAAAATCCTTCTTTTCTCATGTTTTTATTTGTTTCATGACTATAACATGCTAAAACATGCATAACATGAACCAAAACATGGAATAAACGAGCCAAATCTGATTTTTGGCCTGAGACAGAAGCCCCTTGGTTCGCCGGCTTGCCCGCGCCTCAATGGGGTGTCCAGGTCAGAACTCAACCGTGTTTGTTCTCGTCTTTCCCCTTTAATTCATTTTCATATTTGTAATCGGTTTTAACCATTTCAAATATTTTTAAAACTTCTTATTTTATTTTAATTGTTTTAACCATAAAACATTTATCACCCTTGGTTCCTCATACCATGACGGTTAAATCCGTGTTTCGGTGAAAATATTTTGTTAATAACATTTAAAAGGTATTTTAAAGCCTTTTATTTCATTTTTGGGAGGTATTTTAAAGCCTTTCATCATTTCTCTACATTTTCAAAACAAGCATATTAGTCACCAACACAAAGTCATCCTTGCTTCTACATACCATGCCGGATTTTAACCCAGGCACGATGATGAGTGTCGACTAATTACATTCAAATAAACTTAAAACAATTAGTTCATAATTATTTTCAAAACTATTCATGTCAAGCTTGTCAAGCCGGACCCGACACCGAATATCGTCAAAATAATGATGATTATTCGGGTCTAGTTCTTCAAATCAACAAATGCGGTCTATACGACCCTTTGAAATCAAATGGGGTTCAAATACCCATTTTTCAACACGTTTTATAACGTTTTATAAATGGCCAGAATACGGCATATAACCGTAGGTTGACCCGCGCCTAAAACAGGCCTTTCAACTCTCATTTTCAAAACCAGGGGAGGTCCCCTTGCACCGCCGGCTGGCTCGCGGATCATGTAGTCGTCTGGTGCAGGGCCTGTGCCCCTTTCCAGCATTAGTCTAGGATGATCCCGACTCCGATTAGCCTAGATATAGGACGGATCAGATGACTATTTGCTTATTCAAAATCACATTTGCAAAATGCCTTACTAGGACAAATGGATCACGTTATGCACCATAAACCTAATTTGGTAAATGGATGTTTAATTTCTGTCTTGAATGCAATCAATCATTAATCTAACTCGACATCTTATACTTGATACTTGGATTAAATCAACCGACTTAGAAAGCTCTCACATGTTAGGTTTAAATTATTGGATGCGCATTAAAGCATTTAAACCGTTTTATCAACTTTTGCATTCAACCAACCAAGATCGATCAGTAGAGGCTGCTACCGCGGGCGGGATTGGGTGTTTGATTAAAGAGCTTCCCAATTTGTACCTTCACCTCTTACTCAGAAACTTTAGATAGTGGAGGACCTTATCCAGGGCCTACGAGAGTCATTCTAGAGATAGGATACTAAGGAGGGACGATTTTCTTATCTTTAGTACCTATGTCCAACGCTGCTTTGTGCTTCGATTTGACCGAGGTATAAAGTGGATTTCGAACGGGTTCCAAGCATCCCACAAATGCTTGGTGGCGACTCCGAACATCTCTAATCGTGTCGAGACCCTTACCAAGACGAAACCGATCGATCTAAAACGATCCGGTCAAAAGCATTTTTAAGCCGCCGAGCGTGGCTTTCAAAAGACCGCTGCATGTCTACAGATCGAAGTGGGCTCGTAGGTGGGCCATGACCACACAAACTGACGACTATGGCGATGCAAGACGGCTCAAGGGGTCTGAACCAAGGACCTGCCGTCGGGAACATTTTAGTGTCTGTCGACTATCGGGGAGGGTCGTTTAAAGTCCTTTAGACTACGTAAGGAAGCTCGCCAGCCATAAGAAGAAACCATACCTGAGACACCCTTGGGTGAAATGAGACTGAAGGCGCTTCGGACAAACTCTTTGGTCTGAAGATAACTTGGTGTATGAAGGCATTGGGGATTACAGGGATTGTGAAGAAACTTCTTAACACTTTTGAATGCTAACTCTGAAGGCTCTCTCTAAAGGGAAGGCTGAAGGACAACTCTCTGAACATGATTACTTAACTGAAAAGAACTTCTGGAATTTACTGAAAAGGGCATATCTGAAGGTTACTGAAAGGATTATCCGAGGGTTGTCTGAAGGAAGAACATATGAAGGACTCTCTTGAAGGAATGACTGTGAAGGACTAAGGCAAGCTTCTAAAAGATCTAAAGGATTAAGGAATATCTGAAGGATCTGAAGGATTAAGGCAAGTTTCTGAAAGATCTGAAGGTACAGAACTCTTTGGGAATTGTTTCTCTCAAACTCCGTAAGAAACCATATGAGGGTCTGCTGGACGGTGGAAGAAACCGCTAGGGAATCTGCTTGCGTCAGTCTCAAGCGAACTCTGTTTCTGTGAAATACTTGAGATGTAAGCGGCAACTAACTCTCGCTGGGAAACATATTGATGACTCTGCTGGGGAAGAATCATATGTTGAGTCGACAACAGCGTGCCCTTGGCACCGCTGAGGAGAAAATAATAGATCGACAATGACGCATCCTTGGCATCGCTGAGGAAAAGTGTTTGATTGACAACAGCGCGTCCTTGGCACCGCTGTGGAGAAAATAATGGATCGACAATGACGCGCCCTCGGCATCGCTGAAGAAAAGTGTTTGATCGATAACGGCGCGTGCTTGGCACCGCTGCGGAGGAAATCCGTTCAGGTCGTCGCAAGCAAAATTCCGATAAAGAGGAGAAGCCCATGGACTATATTTAGTGATCATGAATTCTTGTAATTTTCTTGATTGTCATGGAAGAAACCTTGAGCAATACTCTGAATACTGCTGGAGAATATCTTGACCATCGTTGGGGAAAATGAAGACTTGAGCGAAGCCCCCAGTTGGAGTGAGCACTACTTCTGATACTCACATGCATGGTTAGTAGCCACACAAGAACGCAATCTAATAGGCAAATAGCAGACAACACATGATGAAACAATTAGTTTGTGAACCTCAAATGAGGATGGAAACATAAAAGTTTTGAATGCTCTTTCATTATAAAATTGTTTATTGTAATACGTTATGCATATTCAATGGGCTTTAGATGCATGACCTGACACGACATCGACTCACTAGGACGCAAGACGATAGACTCACGTAACGCTGACTTAGATTTTACGCGACACAGGGATGAATTTGACAGACTTTGCTTAAGTATGCGCAACCCCTAGCCAAGTGTGGGTGACAATGCGTACTATTTCCAAAGGTAGAAGAATTACAAGAATGATGACGGCATATAAAGGCAAGGGATGAGCCATGGATCAGCTGTCTACTTTGGATGTATTTCGACATCGTCTGCTGTAAAAGAGACTCCTCTTGAGGCACGATAACTTCGAAAATCGATCTAAGACCTTTGTCATTGTTCGGACCAAGCACTAACTTGACTCAAAAAGAGAGGAATAAAGGAAGGGTGGCATCTCGGTAGAGAAGCCCCCAGGATGAGAAGATGACTCTGGAATTTGGTAAAAAGGAGACTGGGTGACAAAAAGGAGCCCCTAGTAAAGAGGTATAAATGGAAATTGTGGTTAGAAGGTTGAAATTGAAAGGGATGATTGTAAAATGGGTGTCGCTAATTGAGGTTGAAAATTTATGATTGGGAATGGTAATTTAGGTTTGGAAGATGATTGAGGTTGGTTGATGGTTGATAATTGAGGTTGAAAGTTGATAATTGGGATGGTTCTGTCCTGGAGGACTGCCTACATATTTACGTGGAGTGAAATCAAACCAGATCGTAGTTCTAAGTTGGCTTTGAGAATTGAGGTCGAAAGTTGAAAGTGGGGATGGTTGTGTCCTTGAGGACTGCCTACGTAATCACGTGGAGTGAAATCAAACTAGATCATAGTTCTGAGCTGGCTTTGGAATTGAGGTTGAAAGTTAAAAGTGGTGACGGTTGTGTCCTTGAGGATTCCCTACGTATTCACATGGAGTGATATCAAACCAGATCGTAGTTCTGAGTGTGTGCCTAAGCTATTAGGTCAGGGCCTTAAAGTGCATGGGTCAAGAGAGTATATTCCTTTGGTGACTCGAAGAATCGATTTGAGATAGCTTTCCTTGATCATAGACCAAAGAGGTATAACTAATTTTGTAAAAACAAAATTCCTTGTCGTGTGAGCGCACTCGAAAGTAGATCCTAAGGATGGATATGGGTTCGTCCCGTCCTAGGTAGAAAAGTATCCGAAGACTCCGTGTCTGGGTCAAGGTGAAACTGGATTGGATATTTGGAATGTGGAGCTTGGAAATAAGAGGCTTTGATGAGCAAATCTCTGGAGCTTGATTTTGTGGAGTTGGGGCTTGATGGGATTATGGCTTGTAATATAGCTTGGAAATGGAGTCTCTTGGCTTGATGTAGCCTGAGCACATAAAGGTAGGTTAAAATGACATGGGTTCATGTTTCCATATCTTGGCCCTAAGGATGGGTATCTTTGATGAGCTTGAGAGAATTCTCAAAATTCCTAACTATCTCCTTGTAACGGTCTTGAGAAGGACTTAGGGTGTGTGATGTGTGAAAGGTTAAGTGAGGGTGCTAGCTGACCATTGATACCCGTTGTTGTGAATACCAAAAATAAGATTTATAATTTCCTATTAAAACTAACCTAGGCTAGTGGTAACAGGGTCGAACCACAAGGAGGCGAATGTAATTTCTAACTGTCTAATTTAGTCTAAGGCAACGAAAGTGGGGGTTGATTTGATTTGGTCTATACTAAAAGCAATAAAAGACAATAAACAAAATAAACGGATAAAACATATAAAAGAAGGGGTACTAGGATGGTCGGTTCACTATAGTTTCGGCGGCAGCAAACTAAGTCGGTCTAAATCAAACACATGAGGCGGGAAACAAGAGGTCCTCTCGGTCCACTCTTAACAGATAGCATCTTTCGATCTCGCTATAAGTCCCTAATACCACTAATACTGACTCTCGTCCTGAAAAGTGATTTATAATCTAAACTTTACCTATCTCTCAATCTCAGCATAGTTTAGTCATTTTAATTGATGATCTGACAACTATCCCTATCTCTCGATCTAATGGGTCAGTCATATCCAAAACATTCAACTAGTCGTGTGCACTCGAATCGTCGAATAAAGAATTAAAACAATTAAAACGAAAGTAAAACCCCACAAGGTCAGTCGATCGACCAAGTATGTCAGTCGATCGACTGACACGCGATTCAATCCGCATTATTCTACGCCGCCTACACTATAATTCCCCTACATCCTAGCACGATTAATTTAGCTACTCATACTAAGAATGATAACAACAATAAGATTCATCATTAAATCTACGGAATTCATGATTAAGATGATTGAGCAAATAGACAACATAAAACAATAATATCGGCTTTGGAAAACTAGCTAGCAATTTCTATACTATCAATGCGATCAAGATAAACTGAAATAGAACAGAAGGAATACCGAAATTGCAGAGGAATCATTAAAAGCTCGAACGAAAATCCTTTGCAAAACAATATTTCCGAACCCTAATTATTGATAAACTAAACTGAATGTAAAACTAGGTAAATTTCTGAATGAAAATCTCTGGAAACTAGGTTACGTTATATAGCAAATATACGTAACACTTATTATCAAAACCT
>NC_133532.1:98772198-98886806 GCF_048544455.1 Silene latifolia | reverse complement strand
TTACTTTTAAGTATGTTTCATTATTGTCTTATGATTATCATTGCCTCGGGTAACCGAGATGGTGACGTTTCCATACCTTAAGTGGTCCTGGTAAGGCACTTGGAGTATGGGGATGTCACACTAACTTAGCCCAATTGAATTTACATATTTACATATTTACATTTACATGGTTTGAAAATATTTTGGTTTAAAGCGTATTTTGGTTTTTTTTTCGGATTTTTATGTATTTTTTTTTTTTGTTTTTTTTATTTTGTTTTGAGAATTTACAAAGGATTTTATTTATGGAAAATTTAAAGTTGAATGGAATTTCACGAAAGGGAGTTTTGGAAAATTGGAAATGGATTTTGCATCTATAGAAAATTGGACATCATTTAATTTACAAAATGGAATTTTTGAAAAAGACATTTTGGAAAATTAAAACTTGAAAATCGGAAAAATCGGCATTATTTGGTTTATAAATGGGACATTTGAAAAGTTTGAAAGTGAATCTTATTTACATTGACATTATTTTGTTTATAAATGAGGAATTTAGACACGTGATTGGTTCGAAAAACACATACAATGTACACACATAAATAGGCATTATAACAGTATACTGAGTGCATTTAAAAGGTTTTGGCTTAAAAAGTTTGGGTTGTCATACCAAGCAATCAAATTCTGGTCTGTGGAGAGGTCCGTGCCAAACATGAGTAAGGTCAGTTCCTAGTCCATTTGCTCGAGTAGTTAAAGCTCTTGATACAAATATGAGTAAGCATCGTGGTATGGTTGACGTCAATAACTATCCATCTTTAGGCCCAGATAGGAATTTGGACCGTCCGGACGGGACGATTGGTTGAATAGGTTGGGTTAAGGCCTAGGAGGACCAAATAAAACGACCTAAGAAGGTCGAGTAATGAAAATCGACAACTGTCTCGTATAAACTATTCCTTAACCTTATTCAAGTTTCACCCTGGGTAACACGTAAGTGTATCATCCTCAGCGGAGTCGCCAAACTGTGGACATGGGCCACCCGCGCGTTGATTTTGAGGCGGCGACACTTCTCCCACGGAACCTTGGTTTGCCAAAGCACGTCATGGGTCGTTACCAATTGGTGAGGCATTAAAACCGGTGAAAGGTTGAATAAGCCTACATTTGTGGAGTCGCCACCAATTTATTGTGGAAAAATTGGAAACCGTTCGAATACCTCGTGCCATGTCAAGACACAAAGTAATGACATGAACACTAAGAACTCGTTACCCTTAGAATTCTATGTCTAGAATGACTCTCGAGATGCCAATGGACACGGATGTCCAGAGATAACTGGAGTAAAGGGGTGAGGGTACGTACTAGGAAGCTCTTTAATTCGAACAACTAATCCCGCCCGCCTCGATAGCGGCCTCTACTAATGATTAGGAAAATTGTTCATATTTGATATGTCGGTGAACACGTGTTTTAACAAACAATCTGGTCGAAGTAGATGTTAGATTCAATACATGTGAATGCCATACAATTAAATCATACATAATAATAACGATAAACGAATTACAAGAATTAAAATTACAAACATTACAAGGTTTATTTGATCTACGTCAAAAGCACACTCAAAGACGGGATTTCAAAGAAGAAAATAAAATGTGAATTAAAATACGAAAATACGTCAGATTAGAGGTGATAATACGAATAATAGTTGATTTGAACCGTAATTAGGAGTTACGTCAAAGCGAGAAAGAGTTCAGAGACAAAAACCAACCCAGAATAGGCGCAGCATCTGCTGCGTCCTCTGGAAGAGGCACAGCACTTCATGCGTCCGTTCTAGAGCTGGGTTCTGACTGTGAAGTCAGAACCGTAACATTGTTATCGTTCATTAGTAAATTTAAGATGAATTATTGATATTAGACTTGAATTGAAGTGTTTTAACCGATTATATGTATCTGGGCAAGTCATAAAACGAATTAAAAAACGAGAAATTACAGCGATTTACATGATTATGACTATACGATGAACTCATGTCGGAAACACAAAAAAAAAGAACAAACTTGAGATTAAATTAAGACGAAACTGGACAAATAAGACTCGAAAGAAAACCTATGTATCAAATTAGGATTCCAGAACCTCAACATGAACAAGTTGAAACCGCGAAGAATCGATTTGAATTAAAACGGCAAAAACCCGCAAGTATTGAATTACTCGGGATTGAGGACGAATTAAGCAACGTAATAAAAAAGGAGTTGTCGAAACATGATTCATATACTGAAACAACAAAAAGGACGAAAGAAAAAGAAAGGATAAGAAAAGAAGAAATTTGCAGGAAGTCGAGGAAGAAGAAGAAGAGCAGAAGCAGCGAGCAACCTCTGGAAGAGGCGCAGCAAGGCTGCGATCCTTCGAAGAGGCGCAGCTGCTGCTGCATTTCTTCTCGACGTCTGACCTCCGCTGTTCCATAAAAACGGTTTTAAAAGATGGATTTTAAATCCGTTTTCGAATATGTTTTGATATAGATCTACATTAATTGATACAAAATAAAAATACAATAATAAAATGGGATTTACACCCTCAGACTTACATGTTTGACGAAACGAGATTGACTAAAGTTATCGTTTAGTGATTACTCGACTCGAATATGCGTGGAAAGTGCCCTCGTTAGAGGATTTAGTAGATTGATTAGGTTGATTAAAGGTGGAGTTGGTCAAATTGGTCGGTCTATGCAACGTGACTGGGACTCAGAAAGATCTGAGTTTACGTGGTCGATTGATCAAGCACGTAGGCGTCGAAAACAATAGCGTAGTCTAGAATGCGAGATATATATATATATATATATATATATATATATATATATATATATATATATATATATATAGAGAGAGAGAGAGAGAGAGAGAGAAGGGGCGGACCACTCGCGTGCCAAATATGGAGACCGAAGGCCTCTATTTATACTAAACATACGGAAGAGTTTAGGAATGACACGGATTTGGAAACAAATCACGGAAATATTCTAAAAAGGGTGAAAAGAGGGCTGGAGAAGAGGCGCAGCAGCCACTGCGACCCTTGGAAGAGGCGCAGCACCTGCTGCGTCATTTCCCCAGAGGTGTCCTTCTCAGCAAGAAAGATTTCTGCGTTTAATTATGGAATTTCGGCAGATATACACTTCCTGATTCCATAAAACACAATATACGGAAGATATTTACTTAAAAATATAAATATTAATTAGGAATAAATATCCAGAGAATTCTAGAACATTCCGGAATATTCCGACTCGGCATTTAAACGGTTTTTAAAAAATGAAGCGGTTTTTAACCCGGACTCCAAATGAACTCTAGTTACTGTCAAAACGGTTGTATAAGTGCATAGATGACGACCCAGGGGTAGACTCGAGCGTTTGAGATATCACTTGTCGTTGAACTTATGGACTGTCATAAATCATTCCGCGTATCAGACATGCGGCCCAATCATCACTGGGTGGTTGGTGGGAGGTGTAGAAACGAGGTATCTACATATGTCAATCGAATAACAGTAATCATCAAGGCAACATAAAATAGTGCTCTCAAACCAGTATGGTTTTAACATCATTGAGCTATCACTACAATTTAAATGGATAAGAACACACACCCATCCAATGGTATACCATGTGGTGGCTTTACTACTTTAAATTATGGGCACTTACATTTAAAAAAATGTTTCAAATATATTTAGCTCTCAAACTAGTAAGGTATTAACATCATTGAGCCAACTCTCAGTCCATAATGGATATGGACTTCACTGAGGAATAAACAGCCAAGATAACAACCAATATCAGATAACCTAGCAGAATTGTGACATGCTCAGCCAAATACCAACAACAGAAACAAAATCACAAGGCCCCTGGTCCTGATGGCTACACCGGCGGGTTCTTTAAGGACACTTGGGACACTATTGAACCTAATATCTGCCATGCTATCAAGGAGTTCTTTAGGAATGGCCAGCTACTGTCACAGATCAATGCTACTAATATCACACTTATCCCTAAATGTGAAAAACCTACTACAGTCAAACACTTTAGGCCTATTGCCTGCTGCAACTTGATATATAAGGCCATTTCCAAGCTTTTATGCAACAGGTTAGCATTGGTCCTGCCTGACATAATTCATGAAAATCAGGGAGCTTTTATCAAAGGTCGATCTATCATAGAAAATGTCCTCATTTTTCAGGACATTGTTCATATGTATGCTAGAAAGAGTGCTTCCCCCAGATGTTTATTTAAAATAGACTTGCAAAAGGCTTATGACACAGTAGAGTGGGACTTTGTTGAAGAAATGCTGTTTGAATTACAATTTCCTGAACACTTTATCCACCAGGTAATGAGTTGTATCAGATCCCCCACCTTTACCTTGTCCCTAAATGGAAATCTCTTTGGCTACTTTAAGGGTCAGAGGGGTCTCAGACATGGTGACCCCATATCACCTCTTCTATTCACCATTTGTATGGAATACCTCACCAGACTCATCAAATTTGCTACTGCTAGATGGCCTTTTCACTATCATCCCAGCTGCAAAAGCCTCGAGCTAACTCATATGATGTTTGCAGACGAATTACTTTTATTCTGCAACGGAGATACCCCTTCTATCATGCTCTTAATGAGAGCCTATGGCTCCTTTTCTAATGCATCTGGCTTGAGTATGAATAGCTCTAAGTCTGAGATATTTTTTAATGGAATGCAAGAAGATATCAAAGCAGGAATCAAGTCAGTGACTGGATTTACAGAGGGGGCTATGCCATTTAGGTACTTGGGGGTGCCTATCCAACCTGGTAAACTATCCAAAAAAGAGTGCACCTCTCTGACTGAAAAAATGGTCTCAAGAGTTAGAGGGTTAGGAGCAAAGAAACTATCATATGCAGGCAGGGTCACCCTAATTAATTCTATTCTCAATACTCTCCACACTTACTGGGCTCAAATGTTCATCATCCCTCACAGTGTAATTAAACAGAGTTGAAGCAATTTGCAGGAATTACTTATGGGATGGCAGTCCTGATTTCCATAGATTTCCTCTGGTGGCTTGGGACAAGGTTACAGTTTCAAAACAGGAGGGTGGGTTAGGGATTAAAAAAGCAGACATTTGGAACCTTGCTACTGTTGGAAAACTTGTAAATTGGATCCATAACAAGGCTGATAGACTGTGGATCAAATGGGTTAATGCTATATACATCAAAGATCAGAGCTGGCAGGACTATACTCCCCCTGCTGACAGTACTTGGGTCTGGAAGAACATTTAAGCTCAAGGATGGTTTTGTGCATGGAAGATGGGACCATCATCCCAAGGGATATACAATTAGGAGTGGCTATGACTGGCTCTACCCAGCACAGGCTGCAACAATATGGTCTTCTGTTGTATGGAACAGCTGGAATGTTCCTAAGCATTCCATGATCACCTGATTGATGATGCATAAGGGTATGAATGTTAAGGTGAAACTATTCAAACTAGCTTGTTGCACTAATGATCTATGCACGATGTGTGAAGATCAGACTGAGATTGTGGAACATATTTTCTCTGAGTGTTTGTATAGTTGCAGAATTAAAGCTCACTTGCTTTAGTGGTTTGGAGGGAGCGTCTCTGATACTGTCACTCTAGCTGCTGATCACAACAATTCAGTCCTATGGAAAGCTCAAGCTACTCTTCTTACAGCTTATCATTATTATGTTTGGTTCCAAAGAAACAATGCAAGGATAAATGGATGTCTGATGCGGCCTGATCTTGTGGCTAAGAGAATTGAGGAAGACACAATAAGACGGATTAAAGTTAAGTTTAGGAGTGCTAAGGCTGGCCTTGGATGGCTGTATAATCATGCGATTTAATTAGTTAGCTCTTTTGTGATGTGGGGGCCTCGAACCCTTCACTTGGTTGTAATTATTGGAAAGTTTTTTATATCTATATATATATATTCACATTTTCACCAAAAAAAAAAATATCAGATAACCTAGCAGAGAATTGTGACATGCTCAACCAAATACCAACAACAGAAACAAAATCACAAGAACAGAAACCAAATCCCAACTGACCCATCTCTCAGTCCATAATGGACTTTACTGAGGAACAAACAACCAAGATAACAACCAAAACCAGATAACCTAGCAGAATTGTGACATGCTCAACCAAATACCACGGTAGAAACCAAATCACAATAATAGAAACCAAATCCCAACAGATACTCCTAACAATAGTCATAAATTAAAGATACTTCTAACAACATAAACCAAATCACAACAACAGAAACCAAATCCCAACAGATACTCCTAACAAGAGTCATAAATTAAAGATACTCCTAACAGCACAAACCAAATCACAACAACAGAATACCATCATAAATTAAAGAACTAAGAAAAATCAAATAAAATAGAAACAAAAGACTATCATAAGTAAATAAATAAAGGTTTAGAAACAGTACCTCCCTATTTTGACTTCGTACTACATTTTGCAAGCATTCTCTTCTCAAAGTTTTTGAACGCAATTGACTCCTCAACAACCCTTATAGGAACATCAAGAGTCTCATCAACCTTTAACCTCTTATTCATCATTTTTTCACAGAATCTCGCGACATAATTATCGAATTTTATTGAGCTTGCTGATTGAGGCTCATTTTCAACTTTTAGAGGCGTACTCAGAGGAAATCTAAAACCATCATCAACACTTGCACCGATCTGATCACCGTCTCAGGTATCTCATCATGGTCAGGCGTATTAGAAACACAGAAACCAAGATCGTCAAACTCAGTTTCCCCAACTTGAGTCCCTAAATCATCCAGACTCAAAGAATCAGGGACACAAGTTGTAGGAGGAGGTGAATAAGGAGGAGGTGACTCAACATGGTTATGATTAAGTGAGTAAGGGACTGATTTTTCATCATCAACTTCATCATTTGATGAACAAAACGATACCATTGAAGAACACATTGCAAGCACTCATTGGAACAGTTTGCATGTGGATTTTTCATTATCAACAAAGATGAAGATTTGGATAGTAATGAATGATAAAAAGAGATATGTGAAAGTTTAATCGTATTTTGATAGTTTTTGGAGCAGATCTGAAAGGTTTTGAGAGAAGAGAGTTAAAGGCGGCATTTAGAGAGGGAGACGATGAAGGGAGATTAGGGTTAATGCGGAAGGATATGGAAACAATAGAGAGAGGAGAGTAAATAATGAGGGGGTAGTTGAGGGGATGAGTAAATGAAGAGACCTTGGGATATTTTTGAACGGTTATGGGGGTATATGAGGCGGGCCTCAGTTTTTTTGGAGGGAGTAATTAGTGGGTTGGATTGGGTTAGGGAAAATATTAGTGGGTTGGATTGGGTTAGGGTGGGTTTTGATGGAAAATTAGAGTGGGCCAACAATGGCATTTTGTGTAAATATTGAGTTTTGATTAGGATAAAATGGGGATATAATTTGCCAAATAAGGAAAATGGTAGTGTGAAGTTGTATGGATGAAAATGGTATAGTGTTAGTGTGGAGTTTGAATGGAAGGAGTATAAGTATATACTTCGTATGTGTGTATATATATATATATATATATATATATATATATATATATATATATATATATATATATATATATATATATATATATATATATGCTCCCAGATCGCCACCATTCAGTTCCAACTATGTCTTATATTCTGTGCATTGGAACCTAACTAGGAGCAAATGGTAATGTTTACTACCCCAAATTTCCAATAAATGTTTAAGATTATCGATTTTTGCCACCCAAAATCCTTAAGTATGGACTTTAACATAAGTATAAAACAATAAGAAGAAAATCCATTACCCTAAAATTTTATTTCTAGATAGATTCGTCCCTATTTTTATGTGATGATAATTTGAATCCGTTTTTAAAACAATTCTCAAAAATAAAGTATTTGTCGTTTTGGGTCGGCTTTGAAAATATTTGTCAAAATGGTGTCCACCTAGGCTCGGGTTTTAAAAACCTAAATACGGAATAAGCACGCCATTACCAATGGCGTATTTTATGATAGAACCACGTCATTAGCATTGACGTATCTTTACAGTAGTTTTTTTTTCTCCAACTGACAGACTCCCATTAACTTTTAAAAAAAAAAAATGTATACGTAGACTTGCCAATGGGAGTGGGGTGTTACCTTCCAAAACCCGCCATTCTAATGACGTGTTTGCTTTAGTCAATTTTATAGAAGGCTTTTTTTCCTATTTTTTATAAACACGCCATTAGTAATGGCATGTTTGTTCCGTGTTTCAAGTTTTTAAAATCCGAGCCTTTATAAACACTATTTTAACAAATATTTTTAAAACTGACCAAAACGATAAATACTTTATTTGTGAGGCGGTGGTTTGGAGGGGTAATATATAATAAAGTTGTAAATCTGTTGAAGATAACTCCCTCCTCAATTGATTGGGGAGTCCCGAGTCCCAGTGAGTGTGGGTGTTGGACTGTTGGGTAAGGTGTTGCAGGATTTGCACACACATTGAGGGCCGCCCCATTTCTCCATTTTCCTGAAATTAAAGTAATTAAATAAAATGGGGGCAGACCCAATCAACAACACTAACATTCATCACGTTCATGGAATTCCCAACAACAACTCCCCACTTATTCTGGGGCTTCAACCTTCAGCCCTGGTCGACCACGTTGCTAAAGTTGATTGGTCTTTACTCTATCAACTTCCTGGTGAAAGGGGTGGTTCCATTCCGGTATTTACATTTTTGAGACCTTTCATTTCTTGTCATTTTGCTGTTTTTGTCTTACATTTTCATGCTCAATTTATACTTAAATGGATGCTATTGTATATACGGAGTGTTGGGTATAACTTAGCTGCCTAATTGGATTCACTAAAGGGTATTTTTAATCAAAGACAAACAAATGATTGAGACGGAGTGATTACTCTGTAGTAAATAATCTTCAATCAAGTGCCAATTCTATCTGGTCTTCTTTCATTCTTTCATACCCGCATACAGTCAATGATTTTGACACTGCAAGCATGATTCCGCTACAATTTTTCAATTGCGCTGATGTTTTCCGTCTTGTTTGCCATGCTGCAATCGTGTTAGGTTGCATGGGAGGATGTAAAACACATACTTAGTGAGGTTGGAACCCATATATCTACATCTAAAGAGGACTTGTCTCCAATAAAGACTCTTGGTGGAGGCAGTGTTGCAAATACAATTCGGGGCTTGTCCGCATGTTTTGGCATATCTTCTGGTCTTGTTGGTGCTTGTGGTGATGATCCACAAGGGAAGTTATTCATAGATAACATGAATTCTAAAGGTGTCGATCTTTCAAGAATGAGAACTAAAAAGGGAGACACAGCCCAGGTCAGCTTCTTACGTTTTCACATAATCAATCGTCTACCCACAACTCATTCATCTTTATGGCCAGTGATTGATAATAATCTTTAATGCAGTGTGTCTGCTTAGTTGATCACGTTGGAAACCGCACAATGCGACCGTGCCTTGCACAAGCAGTTAGACTTAAGGTGCATTTTTATATTCCTCATTTGCTGAGCTTCTGAAGCTAATCCGCAGTTTTGCTCTCTTTGTTCCATCTTTTTCATGCAAAATCAAATGTTCAGAAGCTAACTTGCTTTTGGTGCTTCAGGCTGAAGAGTTGGTGGAAGACAACTTCAGGGGCTCCAAGGTGTAGTTTTTTTTTTTGTTGTTGACTTGTGTTTTACTGTGAGCTGATATTACATCTATTTTTAGCTAATATTTCCAGTTTCAGTGAAACCAAAGGCTCACTAATCATAATGTCTAACTAAGCTGACCAGTTGAATTTATTGTGAAGTAATAGATGCAATTTTTTTGTTGTATGTGTGCTCGAAAGGCAGCCTTTATTAACCAAGGATTAAGTCTATGTACATCTGAGTCCTTCATATCCTGTCATTTTATGGAACCCTTGACGCAGGGTAATGTTGTTTTTGTAGTGTGTTTTATCTGCGAACATTTTTGTTGTAAAAGTATTGCCCGTGTTCTGTTAATTAGGTAACGCTTAAACATGGAGGGATGGCATATGATTTCTGTTATTGATTTTTCAGTGGCTTGTGATGAGGTTTGCAGCAATCAATTTGGAACTCATTCACGCTGCTGTTAGAATAGCGAAACGAGATGGGCTTCTTGTATCCTTAGATTTAGCCAGTTTTGAGGTATAGTTTTACTCACTATATTATTTCCCCTACCTTCTTTTGCTCTTTCACCTTGATATCTGCTCATTGAGTTTAAAGTAAAAACATTTATGTTTTAATTTTGACAGATGATTAGAAGCAATAAATCTGCGCTGGTAGAACTGCTTGAGTCTGGTGATATTGACCTTTGTTTTGCCAATGAAGACGAAGCCATGGAGGTGGTGAGGTAACTAACATTACTTTTCTGGTAAATTAAGTGGCTAGCTAGCCATCAAATGTACAAGTATCAGAGTGCCAGGCTATTGAGAGTTCACAGACATCTCTCTTTTTCTCCTCGTTGCTTCCTGTTTGAAATTGTTTTTTTTCCTTCTTTCTTTCAAACTAGAGCAGACGCGTTCGTTCTGATATCCGGTTATAGATCAGCTTCATAAACAATATATAGACAATACTGCCCTTCCCTAGGTCTCATCTTGTAGTCTGTGTTTACTGTGGCACTTTTTGTATGGATTTACCTGACATTCAAGTGTGGACCCAATTCTACGCCTAATTACCGTGATTTAACATCGTTGTCTTTAGTAATCGAAGTGAGGAGCATATAATACCTAGGAATTAACATTAGTGAACTGTGAACCCATATACTCCGTAGTACTTTTGTACAGTGTAATGTACTCATTACTTACGAAGTACAATTGATCAACATCCTGGTTAATGTTTGGCTAGGCAGTCGCTTTTTATGACAGAAGTTCTTCAAAGCTGCTGATCAAGTTGATTATCGTGTCTAGTTTTAGTCATGTTCATGTAAATGCGGGGTTACTTTTGAGACAATATAGCTACACCTACCTTTGATTTTAATTGATTTTCTTTAGTGGTTGATTCGATAACATGGTCACCAACTCACAAAAGAGGGTTTGTTAATGCTTAAAAGTTAAAACTATAACAACAGCGGTCACTTCAGTTTTTCAGTGCCTCTTGACACAAGTGAGTGAGGGGTTGGTTGTATAGAGCTTTACCATATGCTTAAAAAAAAGAGACTTGTTTTTTTAGATGATTCAAATTGGAAATTGCATCATGAAATGCATAGACTCCCCTGCTACTTCACTGTACAAGAAACGGAGAGTTTAGTTAGACATTTGCTTTCTTAAATTGCTATAATTTAAATCCAAACGAGAGTAAGTCTAGTTAGTCATTCTGTTGATGCTTATTCACTAAAAAATTATCTGCATTTGTGTAGGGGAAGACATGACACTAGTCCTGAAGATGCTCTTGATTATCTAGCCACACACTGCCAGTGGGCTGTGGTGACCCTTGGACCCAAAGGCTGCATCGCAAAACATGGCAAGGAGGTCTGTTGGGTCTACCCACATGGAATGGTGCATCATATTTGTCATGCTTTGTTTCAAACATATTCATACTCATATTTTATGCCAACAAATTTCCTGCTCATTTCAAAATATTTCTGAAATCCTTTCCTGGCTATCATTTTGAACCCAGTTTTATATAATACTTACAGACAGTGAAGCTTCCGGCCATAGGTGAAGCACAACCATGCGATGCCACTGGAGCCGGTGATCTCTTTGCAAGTGGGTTCATATATGGTCTAATAGAGGGGTTGAGTCTCGAGGATTGCTGCAAAGTGGGAACCTGTAGTGGTGGGTCTGTTATCCGTTCACTCGGGGGTGATGTCACCCCCGAAAACCTTCAATGGATGTATAAGCAGTTGCAGAACAAGGATCTCTCGGTTCCTCAATTCTGAGTATGGTACTGCTATTTAGGTATGTGCCTTGAATACTTAAAAGGAGAAGATCCGAAAAATGTAACTTAAAATTGGTTGAGGAAATAAGATCTTCTAGTTTTAGGTCTGAATTAGTGAAATTTGGGCATTTTTGAGGTCTAGTTTTGCCAGCCTATGTAGCTCTAAACTCTAAAAAGCGTCTATTTCATTTTCTAAGAGACATTTATGTTCCGTTCTATTCAGAATGTCATCTAGTGCTGGATCCTTGATGAACATGTTTGAAGATGAGCCGAGGTTAAATGTAGGCTGACCATGTTCTCATCCTTTCTGCCCTAAGCCTACTGATTGCACAACCATGGTTGCCACCCTTGCCCGATTCGCTATCAATACGCCCTTGCCGGATCACAATTTGCTTTTATAAAGTGTGTTATATGTATTTTTAGTAAGTGACAAGATAGATTTCGCTCTCAACAATTTGCGATTCATAGGGTACCCGATTAATCCAGTAAACATTTGCGAGACTGCACAACACCTTCATTTTATTTATTTCCTCTACTAGAACGGGCCTCGTTAAGCATGGAAAATACCAGATTTTACTTTAACATTCATCCACTAAAAATCCTCAGTTCACTGGTTGACCAAAAAATCAAAATTTGTGAATTGTTTATTCCTTTGAATTTTTTATTTCATTTCGAATTAAGGAAATTTATTTGGTGGGTGGAGGATAATGAAGATGTAATAGGCTATATGAAGGTGGTGGTTACTAGGGCTGAGCAAAAAAAAAGCCGATTCGAATTTTAAAACCGAATCCGAACCGAAAATCGTTTAAAGGTGACCGGAAATTTGGCTTTTTTCCGGATTCGGTATCTGAACCGTATTTTTTATTGTTGAATCGGAGTAGATACGGATCTCATTAAATCAAAACCGGTGCCCGGTTTTCAAACCGGTTTAATAAAAGTTAAAATTTTCAAAAAAAAAAGAAAAAAGAAAAATACCTGCAAGTGGACTCCAAAGTCCAAACCAAATACGCGTAAACACTCCAAACCCTTTTCATTTTTCATTCAATCAAACCCTAAAACAAATACGCAGCCTTTCCTCTTCTCCTCTTCCAAATCAAAATAACTCCAGATCCACCATCAATTCATGAAATTTTCGAGCTCTTAACTACTAAGGTTTGTATATTCATCCTTTTATACATCATATTTGATCTTTCTGTCTTTTTGTTCATTAATTCACCGGAATACGATGCATCGATGCCATCGCATTTTTGTTCATTGTTTCCGTCTCATTGTTTTTTCTGTCTTTGCTATTCTTACTCATTTTTATTTCTGTCTAGCTATTGTTTAGCTACTGCTTTATTATCGTCTAATGCTTCAAATTTTGTTGTAGATGTCATCAAGTTTTGATGAGAATGACGATAATGAAAGGTTGATCAATTTGGATGACAGTTAGGTTTTTAAAAACAAGATAGGGGCTTTAAGAGAAGTACAAGCACTTTGTGTTCTTATGAAACCTAGAGCAAAACCTGGTCTTTGATTATCCTTTCAGGATTCGGTTTCAATTCTTAAAAACCTAAGGTTTACCTGGATTAATTGCCGGATTCGGTGCAAGAAAATGATAACTTTTAAAACCGGTTAACCGCTCCGAATTGCAAAACCGGTGCGGATAACCGCTTTTGCTCAGCCCTAGTGGTTACCGTTGCTGTTGCCGAGATGCAGGGCCGGAACCAAGGGTGAGCTACTTGGGCTAAAGCCCAAGTAGTTTCCGTAGGGGTGGGGGAATATATGGTAGAGAATCAGTGGTTGCTTTGTAGTCGGGTGGTTTTGTTGTTGGTTTTCAGTTTTTCACACAACTAGTATTGGTGCCCGGCTTCGCTCAGGCTATCTCTACTTACCATTAATTTTTTTTCATTAAATAAAATACTTAAAGTTGCATAACCCATAAATTTATCATTAATATTCTATGCATATCCTAAAATTACGATGAAATAAATTTTGAAAAAAATTCACTACTCCCGCTATTAATATTTTACTCTTATAAATGAAACAATAGTAATAACATTTCACTACTTGCCCGTAATCATTGTTACTTTCACTACTCCCGCCGTAATTATTGTTACTGTCACTAACGTCGCATTAATATTGATAATTTCACTACTCCCTCCGTAATTCTTGTTACTTTCACTATTGCCGCATTAATATTGATTATTTCACTACTCCCGTTGTCGTTTCAACCACTTTCATTAATCTCGCTGATAATATTGTTATTTTTGCTATTCAAATGAGTGATTACTATCATATCACTATATCCAAATGTTACTACAACTCTTTTCTTTACTGACGAAATTATTTTTACTACTTAGGCATGCAATTTTAAGAGGATAATATATTTATATAAATATATTACATATATGCATTAAATCAAATCGAAAGTATTATGCAATATTATATATTATGAAATCTAACTTGAATTATTTATAACCTACTTATATTATATTTTTGTATGTTAAATAATTAACAATTCTATACATCTAATAAACTAACTATAAAGTTTAACTAGTATTGGTGCCCGGCTTCGCCCGGGCTACCTCTACCTACCATTAAATTTTTTTTTTCATTAAATTAAAGTGTTTAAAGTTGCATAACTCATAAATTTATCATTAATATATTTTTCTATAACATATCCTAAAATTACAATGAAATAAATTTTGAGACAAATTCACTACTTCCGCTATTAATATTTCACTCTTACTAATGACACATAGTAATAACATTTTACTACTTGGCCATTATCATTGGTTACTTTCACTACTCCCGCCGTAATTATTGTTACCGTCACTACTGTTGCATTAACATTGATAATTTCACTACTCCTGCCGTAATTATTGTTACTTTCACTATTTCCGCATTAATATTGATTATTTCACTACTCCTGTTGTTGTTTCTACCCCTCTCACTAATCTCCTTGATAATATTGTTAATTTTACTATTCAAATGAGTAAATTACTATCATATAACTATATCCAATAATGTTACTACAATTCTTTTATTTACTGACGAAATTACTTTTATTACTTAGGCATGCAATTTTAAGAGGGTTATATATTTATATAAATATATTGCATATATGCATTAAATCAAATTGAAAAAATTATGCAATTTATATATTATGGAATCTAACTTGAATTATTTATAACCTACTTATTATATTTTTGTATGTTAAATAATTTAAATATATATATAAATCTAATAAACTATAAAGTTTAATAAAATTTCATAGATTTTAAATTTAATATATAATTTTATGATGATAATAATTAATACCATAAATGTGCATGTTTATGCTACTTAATTATTTTATTTTAAGGAAATTGACCATCTTTTAGTCTTCTATAAATATTTAGGAAAATTACTAAACATCTTCTTTCCTTTAGTCTCCTTGAAATTGACCATCTTAATTAATTATTTTATTTTAAGGAAATTGACCATCTTAATTAATTATTTTATTTTATGGAAATTAACCATGTTTAGGAAAATTATCAAGCTTTTATATAATTTAATTTTAACCCAAACTATGTAATATTTGCATTGAGATCCCTCATTCGGGTCCATCACACGGTGCTAGTGATTTAAAACTATATAGTATAATTAATTTGTATAACTTTCTTTAATTACATTGAAGTCCCTTGGTTTCTGGAATTAATATATAGTATTGATAAAATTGCATAGATTTTAAATTTAATATATAATTTTATGATGATAATAATAATTAATACCATAAGTGTGCATGTTTATACTAATTAATTATTTTATTTTATAGAAATTGTCCATCTTCTAGTCTTCTATAAATATTTAGGAAAATTACCAAGCATCTTCTTTCTTTTAGTCTCCTTGAAATTGACAATCTTAATTAATTTTTTTTAAAGAAATTGACCATCTTAATTAATTATTTTTTTTAAGGAAATTGACCATGTTTTAGTCTCGTACAAATGTCTAGGAAAATTACCAAGCTTCTATATAATTTAATTTTAACCAAAACTATATAATATTTGCATTGAGATCCCTTAATCGGGTCCATCACACGGTGCTAGTGATTTAAGACTATATAGTATAATTAATTTGTATAACTTTCTTTAATTACATTAAAGTCCCTTGGTTTCTGGATTTAATATATAGTATTGATTACCCCCAGGTTCAATTCTCCTTTTTTTTCCCCATTTTTCCACACTACTACTTCTATATACACATATACTCGTATAAAATACGGAGTATCAAGTAATTAATCCTTGCCAATTGTTCACCAATCACCATAGTGAATATTTTTTTTCCCATTGTTTCGACGCAACTTTTCTTATATAACTTAGTAGTATCCCGCGTTCGCGCGGCCTGTTTTAAAATTTAATTATTATAATTGAAGAAAAATAACATAATTTATATATGACCTTTAATATTTTTACTTATAAATAAAAATAAATTAATCTTTCTCAAATTTAATTTTTTTAGGTTCATTTTCAATATTTTAAAATAAAATACATACAATTTTAATTAAAACTAATAAGTGATAATTTATTATGTTGATCAACGTTTTATAAATTATTTTGTGACTAATCAAATATCATATTAATTAAAATAAAATTTATTCGAATAATGCAACAATCAACATTAAGTTCTCAAATTATATCATTTCACAATACGTTAGGTTCCAAATCAATCAATATTTCTTCAAAATGATGTGAACAAAATTTTATGTAATTTTTATTTTTTTTATGCATAGCGTGTGATATTTATGTATCAAATATATAGAGTTCAAACTCAACTTATTCAAATGTTTTGATTGTGTTTTGCATCTGTTATGTGTCAAACATATCTATAAAAATTGCACCTTTTGTATTTTTAAACAATTATATATAAATGATGTTTAAGAGTTTACCTATAAATAAAATAGGTTAAACTTTCTCAAATAATTTTTTTTGAGGTTTAACTTCAAAGTATTTAAAATATAACATATAAAACATTTAACTAAAAGTAATATTTATCTAGTCATAATCAATATTTATATTTGACGTGTACCTATTTTAATTGAAGATATTAAAGAAAAATGTAACATTTGTTTCTACTTTTTTATTTCTTATAATACTATATTATTTAATAATCATTACTTTTGTTTTGATTATTCAAATGCATTCGTGATCACTGTGTACATACATACTCGTACACATACTCGTTATCACACTATTTAAACCTATCAAAATCTCATATATATTCAATTTCTCACAATATAATTTTTTTCATTCTCACATAAAAACTTACCTCTTAGTAGTTTTCTTTAAAATATGTTTTTAAGAAATACAATGACTCTTCCAAATATATTTTTCTTAGGATTTAATGGTCTAAGTTTTATAACTTTATCAAAATGTCCTTTTACGTAAGCATAAAATATTATGGGACACTCACTTTAATCATCTCTACAAATCAAAATATTTCAATAAATATAATGAAAATTATACTCAATTTGAAGCATTTTTCGCAATAAACGTAATTATTTACATTTTAGGATTTTTATCAAAATAATTTTTTAATAAATTTAGAATCAAATCACCATAATTATTTAATGTAATTTTATAATAAAATTTATTAAGCTGTAATTAATATTTTGCTGAGATTTATACATCATTTATTATGTTTATATTTAATGTTCAGTATAATTAATGCTTGTATTTAAAGCTTGGTTTGTTGGAAAATGTGTCCTCAACAATAGTCCGATCACATGATTTAATATCATAATTAAATCTCATATAAAGAATACATAAGGGATGATTCAATTATATAGTCAATTGATCAACATTAATCGGTAACGATTGGCTTGCTAGAGTTTGACGTTATCGTCGAGGGACGGTGGTGATCGGGCTGATCCCTTAAGGTCACACCTAAAGGATGATGCCCTTATCTGTAAAGTTGATTAATTGTATGACGATACAAGTTAATCAATTCCTTAAAATTGAACAATTCATTTGTGAGAGAGAATATATTTATTTTATTGTAATGAGATTAAATAAGATTTATTTTAGTAATAAAAATGTTTTATTACTAAAATTGTTTATTGTTTGAGAAACAATAGAGATAAGAATGAATGGTTAATTATAATTACAAGATGTTGTGAATTATAATTATATGACCCATTTTATTTATGTGATCAAGTATCACTAGTCAATTTTTGTATGTAATTTAATTAATTTATAAAATGATATTTATGTGATAAATAAGCATTAAATTAATTAATAACATGTAATATACTACACGTGACATATTGTGTGACAAATGACAAATTGACAAAATAAAATGGTAGTCCATTTTATGTAAGTGGACCTAAATGGAGGTTATAGTGGAGTGTGGATGATATTATTTTATGTGATAAGATTAATATAATCATGCCTACAATAGTAGCCTTACACACCTACATTATGGAGAAGAGTAAAAGAAAAAAGTAGATGCCAAATTTTGGCATTATGCCCTTGAACCCCACGGTTGCCATGCTCTTATTTAAAGAGAATTTGTTCTCTTCTTTACTTCTTAATCATTCATTCTATTCACATGCAAATACTTCTTCTCTTTCATAATTCATTTTTCTCAAAAACTAGAGAAATCATGATCCAAATTGTTCAATCACATTACTAATATTATTAGTGTAATATATGAGTATTAGTAATCAATTTTAAGGTAGACTACTAAACAAATATCTAGCAAATATTATTTAGTAGAGATAAGGGATAATCTTGGGTGCAATCAAGAGGAGTGGCTTCTATACTTGGAGTCTTTGGAGGATCATCCTAATACTCATCATAGCTCAAGAACAAGTAAAGGTAGGAGACCTTACTTGTGCCCACAAAACCGAAATTAACAATGTAAGGGACATTGTTTTCTTATAAATCTCTTATTTTGTTATGCATGCACTAGATCTAAAGAACAAATAATTAAGATGTTAATTAGTTCACTATTATAGGAGTCTAATAATAGGTAAATAAACCAAACAAGTGGTATCAGAGCATAGGATGTTGCATGGATAATCGGTTATTGTTTTTCCGAGTTAAAATGTTAACATATAAAACTAAAAATTTGTGATTTATATGAGTAAGCCACGAAATTATTATGCATGTTATATATTCTGGTCCTAACATATTTTTAGGTCATTTTTATGATTTATGGAAATTTATAGCTCATTATAATGACTTTTAGTGAAATAATTACATTTTCATGATTAAAATGAACTTTTATTCACTAAAATAAGTTAACCTTCACTACGGCCGTGGTTTTTTTAGTATGACCTCACATGAATATTTTATGTATTGCATGTAAAATATCATATTAATATGATTAATATTTCATGATTTATGAATTTTTAGTGTAAAAATGGCATAAATGGAGGTTAAAATGACTAAAAATGGTTAAACTTACTCTCTGACCTTGAAAATTTTATATGACCTCACATGCATATTTTAAAAGTTGTGTGTAAAATCTCATATTAATTGGATTAATATTGCATGATTTATGATTTTTATGAGATAAAAATGGATTAAAAGAGGTAAAACGGTTAAAAATAGTTAAACGTCGGATTAGGCCATGAAACTTTAATATGTTGTCACATGAATGATTTACAGAGTGTATGTAAATTTAGAGATTAAATTATCTCATTTATCATGATTTATGAATTTTTAGAGTAAAAATGGCATAAATAGTGACTATTTTAGCATAAATAGCTAAAACAAATTGCATGGCATGAGAAAATTATTTTAAGTTGCATAAATATCCCAATTATCATATCTAAAGTTGTAAAATTAATGGGAGTAATTTTTGGATACTTTAGATATTTTATGAGATAAAACCGATAAAATGCAACTATATTTTCTCAAAATTAATTCGAAAATTTTAACAATGATTTTTGACATTATGAGTGTCATGGAAATATTCCAGAATGTTCAAAAATTTAAAATTTAAATTTTGAAATTATTTTAATTTAATTTGGATTTATTTCATAAATGTTATGATTTTAAGGTAAAAAAATGAGCATAAAATTAAATCAAGTTGAATTATTGTCAAAAATTGAGTGATGACTAATTTTTGAGTCCTAAGAGTGTTAGGATAATTAAATTGAGCTTAGATGTGATTGAAGTGTTAATTTGTGATTTTAAGAGGTTATTATCACGCATTTCCGTAAAATCGGGTTATATATACGATACAAGTTAAATAAGGCGATTTGGCACATAATTTGGCATGATAGACACATACTATAGTGCTACAATTTCAATTGTTGAATGTCTTTTTATTTATATAATTTTGAATTTTGAATTATGTAATTTTATCTTAGTATGACCTTAGTTTTAATCGATATTACCCGTAATGAAAGGGAATATTGATTCGGTTGTAATTTAATGTGATCTCGTATTACTTTTATTTTTACCAGTTTTTCCATTTTACAAATAAATAATAGGAATAGTTTTGTATTTTTATTATTATTTGTAATCATGGAGTTTCTTCAAGACGGTGTCATTCGGAAAGGCGTTCCGACGAAGACGGTGTTCTTGGATGGCGTGCCATTTGAATATTCAAGGGACCAAGGGAGTTGGTTTCCGAATATGTAATAGATTAATTTATTTTCTATTTTAGGAAGGTCATACTATGAATTTTATTATTGCTTTGCACTTCTTTTAATATGTTACATGTATTGCCAAATCGCCATAACAACACATGCATATCATATCGAGTCATCGACCGTGTCAATTATAATTATCGTAGTTCACCGCTTTAGTTCACTTAAAACGTGATAGATAATAAATTGATACGACCTCTCACAAATTAATAATTGAGAATTAGCCTTACCAAATAGTAGAAACCATGAATCCCAATTTCATAAGGGAGTTAATCCGGCTTCACCGTAATACAAACCTTGTTACGTTGGGTAAGTGGGTAATAAAATGTTATTACATCGAAATTTGGATTGAGCTCAACGGAAGTATTCATGACCGTAGTCGCATGTGTTCCGGGCTAAAGATGAAAATTAGAGTAATTTTTGTCGACCGAGAGTTCTAGAAGTAGAATCGATTAAGAGGTTAATCCACCGAGTTATATTAATAAGGGATGACTCGGCTCACCGTACCCGTATTAATATGAATTTGGATCTCGGAATCATTTATAATAGTTGGGTAGAGGTCACTATATAAATGCAATACTTGTTTACGAGTATTATTAAAACGATAGATGTTAATTATTTCCTTCATTTCCGTATTTGTAGTTAATTATACGCAATGAATTCATCTAATACTCCTACACCAATCACCATTGATACATGGCTCCAATCATTCGATGAAAAGTGCTCCGAGTATGACAACGATACGATTAGAGAATTACGATTTGGCATTGATCAGGATGGAAATTTTTGCTACTTTACCACTTCCACACCTCCTATGTAACACCCCCATACTCCAAGTGCCTTACCAGGACCACTCAGGTATGGAGACATCACCATCTCGGTTGCCCGAGGTATGATAATCAACTAGACAAATAGAAACAACATTTATTATAATAGTTTAATGAAAGAATACAATCCTCGAAACCAAATCGAAAGTGCAATACATTATTCAAACTGTCTGTCAAATCGAAATGTAAATAAAGACTAAACTACAAATGAAGACTCTATCGTCATGTCGTGGCCATCCCCGACTATCCAAGACCATCTCTATACCTGCCAATATCCGCTCACCATCCCCGAATGGATCACCGCAGTTTTACAAAACAACACCGGGTCGACTAATCACACAATCAATATAGACAACAAGTAATAAGGCAAACAGGCAAATGAACCGAACACACACACACACACACCAACCAACCGTCTCAATCACTCGATCGTCCACCGGACTAGCCCCGCATGGGGGACCGCAGCCGTTCCCACCTAAGCCCCGCTCATCGTACGAGCGATAACCCCGTATCATTAATGTGCACATCCCTTCTCGGCGGGTTCCATGTATAGGCGAAACTAGGGCGTGAGATCACTCCCGCAAGTGACCCCACTCAGCCGAGAACGCATCTCGAGAGCCATCAACAACCATAACCACATTCACAATCACAATCACAATCATATCAAATAACTAACTACAACACATCACCAATATCCCATTATGGGACTAATACCGAGTAGGAAATCCTACCCGGAAAGCAAACACGCAGACGATCTAAACAAATTGCCTCAAAACGGCTCCTCTACGAACTCTCCTCCTATCATACATAACACATAAAGACTACCATTCAATTCCTACTCATAAAATCCCCAATTGCTAAACTAGGGTTTCAACTACCTTATCAAAACATTATAAAACTTATGTTAAAAGCTTACCCTCGACGCAAGGAATCCAACAACACGAAAAACAACGAGAATCGACCGTCTCAACTCCGGAATCGTTAAGGATGCGATTAGGAAGAAGAATCTGCGCTTTCTCTCTTAAACAAGTTTTAGGTTTTGGTAAAAGTGTTTTAAAACAAAGACGAATTGGTTTAAATACCCTAATCGCATAATTAACAAAACCCGCGAAAACTCCCCCGTAAAACCGGGCGCTCGATCGAGTACCCAAGGTACTCGATCGAGTACCCCCTACTCGATCGAGTGCCCGAGCTACTCGATCGAGTGCCCAACAGTCGAAACTATTTTATTCTCGCAACATACCCTTACTCGACAGAGTAAGGGCTACTCGATAGAGTACCCCAAGACTATAAATACGGAGTATTACAGCCTTCCCTCCTTAAAAGGAACTTCGTCCCCGAAGTTCAAACCACAACAAAAACAAAGGTACTCCCTCAACATTCCCGACTCAACCATCAAACAAAAACATGATACAAACCCAAGCCAAACATCCCGACACAACATATAAAAGGTGTATAGAACTCCTAAAAACTCTCGCGATCATCTCCTACCCCCCTAAAGAAACAAGGTTACGTCCCCGTAACCATACATACCTGATCAAAAAGGAAAGGGTAGCGCTCTTTCATTATGTCCTCGGCCTCCCATGTAGCTTCCTCGGTCTCGTGGTTAGACCAAAGGATCTTAAGCAAAACGGTCTCACCACTCCCGGTCTTTCTAACTTTTCGGTCTAGGATCCGCTTTAGGTACCTCAAGATATGATAAAGACTCATCCAGCTCTAAGCTCTCACCTCTAACACATGTGACGGGTCACTCACATACTTCCGCAGCTGCGATACATGAAACACATTATGCACCCTCTCCAATGCAGCCGGTAAAGCCAACCGATAAGCCACTTCCCCAACTCGCTCTAAGATCTCATAAGGCCCTATAAACTTCTGACTTAACTTGCCTTTCTTCCCAAACCTCATAACTCCACGCATAGGGGACACTTTCGAAGAACCTTGTCCCCAACCCGAAACTCGATGTCCCGACGATGTAGATCTCGCATAACTCTTCTCGTCGATCCCGGGTCGCTCTCATCCGTTCTCTGATCATCTTAATCTGTTCTACCATCTCATGTACCATCTCTGGTCCTAAAACCACCGCCTCGGCAAAGACTATCGTCCCAACAGATCGGACTCCTACACCTCCTCCCATACAACGCCTCAAACGGTGCCATACCTATACTTTGGTGTGATAATCGTTGTTGTAAGAAAACTCTATCAAGTCCAACCTCTCGCTCCCCTACCACCAAAATCCATCACACAAGCTCTCAACATGTCCTCCAAAGTCTTGATTGTTCTCTCGGTCGCCCATCCTGTCAGCAGGATGAAATGTCAGTACTCATCTTCAAAGTTGTTCCCAACGATTCCCGCAACTCCTTCCAAAACCTCGATATAAACCTCGCATCTCTGTCAGACACTATGTCCTTAGGGACTCCATGTAACTTAAGCACGTTCTTTCGATAGGCCATAGCCAATTGTGCCTTAGTCCATGTATCTTTCATTGGAACAAAGTGAGCTGACTTGGTCAACCGATCCACTATCACCCAAATCATATTGTTACCTTGTTGACTCTTAGGTAAACCCACAATGAAATCCATGGAAATGGATTCCCACTTCCACTCAGGCACCTCCAAAGACTGAACCTTACCTTGTGGTCTTCTCTGTTCCCCTTTAACCCTTTGGCATGTCAAACAACGGGACACAAACTCAGCTATCTCTTTCTTCATCCCAGGCCACCAAAACGTTTTCTTCAAATCCTTGTAAAGCTTGTCTCCACCCGATGAACTCGAATATGGTGTGCAATGCGCTTCTGTCATGATTGTCTTTTTCAATTCCTCGTCATTAGGAACACACCACCTACCATCAAACCTCAAGCTACCATCTGTATGAATGGAAAAGCGGGACACTGTCCCTTTCTCCACCCCAGCTCTCCACTCCACCATCTTAGGATCCAAAGCCTGTTTACCTCGAATATCATCATAAAACTCCATGTGCACCGTCATATCTCCCATAGCATCTCCTTTCGCATCATATGAATCCCAAAGCTCGCTACCTCATCCTCACCTCATCAAAGATAGAGCTGTACACAAGGAATGTACACTCTTCCTACTCAAAGCATCAGCAACAACATTGGCCTTCCCTTCATGGTAGATGATTTCCATGTCGTAGTCGCCAATCAACTCCATCCACCTCCTCTGTCTCATGTTCAACTCCTTCTGCGTGAAGATGTACTTGAGACTCTTGTGATCCGAAAATACCTTAAAGATTGCTCCATACGTAATGTCTCCAAATCTTGAGAGCAAACACCACAAAGACCCAACTCCAGTCATGAGTAGGGTAATTCTCCTCATAAGGCTTCAATTGCCTAGAAGCATAGGCAATCACTTTGCCATTCTGCATCAACACACATCCCAACCCATTCTTCGAAGCATCGGTATAAACCTCAAAATTCTCGCTTCCTTCAGCAATGCTAAGACAGAGCTGTGGTCAAACGCTTTTTAATGTTTGGAACGCCGTCTCACACCCTCATCCCAACGAAACCTGTTCTCTTTCCTCATCAACGTCGTCATCGGTCTAGCTATCTTGGAGAAATCTTTCACGAACCGCCCGTAGTATCCAAATAAACCCAAGAAACTTCTAACCTCCGCAACATTCTTTGGTGCTTCCCATTTTGTCACCGCCTCAATCTTCGCGGATCCACAAACTACTCCATCTTTAGAAATTACATGCCCTAGAAAAGCAACTTTCTCCAACCAAAACTCACACTTAGACAAACTTAGCATACAACTCATGATCCCTCAAAGTCTGCAACACGATCCTCGGATGCTCCTCATGCTCCTCCTTAGTCTTAGAGTAGACTAAGATATCATCTATAAACACCACTACGAACTCGATCCAAGAACTGTCTCAAGATCCTATTCATCAAATCCATAAACACCGCCGGCGCATTAGACAACCCAAATGGCATCACCACATACTCATAATGGCCATACCTCGACGTGAAAGCTGTCTTCGGTATGTCCACATCTCTAATCTTTACCTGATGGTACCCCGACCTCAAATCGATCTTAGAAAAGACCGTTGCACCACTCAACTGATCAAACAGGTCATCTATCCTTGGCAAAGGATACTTGTTCTTTATCGTCACACGGTTCAACTCCCGATAATCTATGCACAAATTTCCTCATACTCCCATCTTTCTTCTTTACGAATGTAATCGGTGCTCCCCAAGGCGATACACTTGGTCTAATGTATCCCTTCTCTATCAAATCATCCAACTGCTTCCTAAGTTCCTCCATCTCCTTAGGACCCATACGGTACGGTGCCTTAGAGATTGGCCCCGTCCCTGGCTTCAACTCAACGGTGAAATCTATCTCCCTCTTCGGTGGCAACCCCGGAATCTCCTCTGGAAAAACATCTGCAAACTCTCCCACCACTGGTATCTCGTCAACTGCCGGGCTCTCTATCCGGTCATCTCTCACATGGCACAAAATCAGAGGACATCCCTTCCTCAGATACGACTTCAAGGTGACAACCGCAATCAACTTAACTTTGGGTTTAACTAGAAACCCACGATAAGACACACTTACACCCTTAGGACCTCTTAGGGACACTTTCTTTTGATGACAGTCTATCTTAGCCTTATACTTTCCTAACCAATCCATCCCAACTATCATCTCAAAACCATTAAAAGGAAACTCTAGCAAGTCTACAGGGAAATCGACTTGCCCAACTATTAAAGATACATCTCTAAACAACCTCCCACACGATACAGACTCACCCGAAGGTATGAATACTTGCTCTTTAACAGACTCATATGCTCTCAAACCCAACTGCTTTACATGACTCGAAGACACAAACGATTGAGAAGCCCCCGAATCAAACAAAACAAACGTAGGAATACCATTAACAAGGAATGTACCGGTGATAACGTGCGCATCCTCCTCACCGCCTTCTTCTCCATCATGAACAACTTGCCATCGGTCTTCCGCCCACCTCCCGGACAAGATTACTAGGCGATGCGGTCGGCTTAGCACCCGACCCTTGATTGTTGTTGTTGTTCATCGGTGTCTTCCGATAAGAATTACCGCCGTTGCGGTTGCCTCCACTCTGGTAGCTCGACTTCCCGGTTTGGCCATGATCCCGCCGGTCCGTTGCTCGCAAAGCTCGCGCAGTCTCTCGGAAAGATCCCGGTGCACTCGTGCACTCATGTCTCTTGTGGCCTACGCCACCACAACTAAAGCAGTCACTCCCACCGTTGCTCACACTCCCACGACCTCTCCCAAAGGAAGCTCCAAAGACTAAACCCGCATCCGTAAGAAAACCCCTTAGACTGATTGTGGTTGCCTTTCTTGTAATTAGATTGGCCACCACCCTCGCTCTCCGACTTCCTCTTCTCACCACCGCACCTCTCCCGAGCCATCTCCACTAGTCTCTCAGCTCTCCCAGCCCTCTCATATGCCTCCTTCACATCAGTGAGGACTCCCACGGGTAACTTATCCATAATCTTCGTGGTTAGTCCACTCTCAAACCTCAAAGCCAAATTCTCGTCACTCAAACCCATGTCCTCAGCATATCTAGATTTCTCATTGAACTGTCTGTAGTACTCAGCCACAGACATCTCAGAAGTCATCTTAAACTTGTCGAACTCCTCCCTCAACTTACTCCTCACATGTTCTGGTACGAACTCCTTCCTCACAGCCCTACGAAACTCCTCCCAAGGTATAGCAGGTAATCCTTGGTTGGTATACAACTCCTTAGCACTCACCTTCACCGAATCCCACCACTTGCCACCGCCTCCCTCGTATAAAATGCAGCCCGATCCACTCTCATCTCATCCTGGACAATGGACTAAGTCCAAGATGTTTTCCATCTCCCTCAGCCAACTATCGAGAAGGTTAGGCTCCTCAACTCCCTTGTACTCTTTTGGGTTGAACCTTGCAATATAAAGGCTGACTTTAGCATGGTCAACTTCCTTCTCCTTTTCCTTATTCTTGTCCTCGTTTACTTTCTTCAGGGTCTCGATGAGAGCGTCCCTGGTGCTCTAACATCTTAACGATGTCATCCATAGTCATAAGCTCGCTTTCTAGCGTACAAGGCATTTTTCTTGGGCGGCATCTTGAAACTATACGTATACAAGAAAGGGTAAACATGAACATGCGTACTAAACTTCAAAACACGAAAACTCGCTGCCCAGAACCTACTCGATCGAGTATCCAAACCCACTCGATCGAGTGACGGGTTACTCGATCGAGTGCCCCTATGTACTCGATCGAGTACCCAAACTCCATAACCAAACAGACCTTCTGATCTCTAACCCACTCGATCGAGTATATAGGCTACTCGATCGAGTGATTTTCACTCGATCGAGTACCCCTAGTTACTCGATCGAGTGCCCCAAAACGCGATTCTGGACTCAATTTCGCCAAAAACCTATCCGATCGAGTCAGTCTTACTCGATCAAGTACCACTAATACGTAAAGGCTACCCGCATATTACGTCACATACTAGCATTGCTAACTTTATAAAAAATCGCATGATATCATAATCAATATGCTACGCATCTATTCTACTTATCAATAAAATCAAATCATCATGTTATTAGAGCCACATCATAAATCATTCAACATGTTATCATCTCATTAACATGTTTCAACATATAATCATTTTCTTTCACATGCTCAACCTCCTATTTTCAACACCAAACAATCAACATACTTCATCACCTTGTTGCACAAGTTACTAAGCACACACATGACTCAACACACATTTCCCCATGTGACCGGTTCAAAGTTGTAGGGCGACCCCCACGACTTTAGGACGTCTCCCAAGCCTTTGCACTAGCTCCTACAACTTTTACCCCGGGTTCATTTTAATTGACTCCCTATGTTCATTAAGTTCATTGGTTACAGGTTTCAGGATCGTCGCTCTGATACCATTTGTAACACCCCCATACTCCAAGTGCCTTACCAGGACCACTCAGGTATGGAGACATCACCATCTCGGTTGCCCGAGGTATGATAATCAACTAGACAAATAGAAACAACATTTATTATAATAGTTTAATGAAAGAATACAATCCTCGAAACCAAACTGAAAGTGCAATACATTATTCAAACTGTCTGTTCTCAACTGAAATGTAAATAAAGACTAAACTACAAATGAAGACTCTATCGTCATGTCGTGGCCATCCCCACCATCCAAGACCATCTCTATACCTGCTCAATATCTGCTCACCATCCCCGAATGGATCACCGCAGTTTTACAAAACAACACCGGGTCGCACTAATCACACAATCAATATAGACAACAAGAATAAGGCAAACAGACAAATTAACCGCCACACACACACACACACCAACCAACCGTCTCAATCACGATCGTCCACCGGACCCCGCCACGCCGGGGGGACCGCAATGTTCCCACCTAAGCCCCGCTCATCGTACGAGCGATAACCCTGTATCATTAATGTGCACATCCCTTCTGTGGTGGGTTCCACAGAAGGCGAAACTAGGGCGTGAGATCACTCCCGCAAGTGACCCCACTCAGCCGAGAACGCATCTCGAGAGCCATCAACAACCATAACCACATTCACAATCACAATCACAATCATATCAAATAACTAACTACAACACATCACCAATATCCCATTATGGGACTAATACTGAGTAGGAAATCCTACCTGGAAAGCAAACACGCAGACGATCTAAACAGCTGTCTCAAAACGGCTCCTCTACGAACTCTCCTCCTATCATACATAACACATAAAGACTACCATTCAATTCCTACTCATAAAATCCCCAATTGCTAAACTAGGGTTTCAACTACCTTATCAAAACATTATAAAACTTATGTTAAAAGCTTACCCTCGACGCAAGGAATCCAACAACACGAAAAACAACGAGAATCGACCGTCTCAACTCCGGAATCGTTAAGGATGCGATTAGGAAGAAGAATCGCTTTTCTCTCTTAAACAAGTTTTAGGTTTTGGTAAAAGTGTTTTAAAACAAAGACGAATTGGTTTAAATACCCTAATCGCATAATTAACAAAACCCGCGAAAAAACTCCCCGTAAAACCTGGCGCTCGATCGAGTACCCAAGGTACTCGATCGAGTACTCCCTACTCGATCGAGTGCCCGAGCTACTCGATCGAGTGCCCAACAGTCGAAAACTATTTTATTCTGCAACATACCCTTACTCGACAGAGTAAGGGCTACTCGATAGAGTACCCCCAAGACCATAAATACGGAGTATTACATCCTACTCCAATATTAATGCCCACCACTTTGGTAGGAAAATCTTGTGAAGAAATTCTCACTAATCCCAAGGCATCCTTGTTTGTAGAAACAAGGAGAAATATTAATTTTAGTGGGAGTTCTAGCAAGAATGTTCTTGCAACTGAAAGGAGTAATGGTATTATTAAAGGAAAGGCAAAGATGGGTGAGAAACCCAAACCTGATAATGAATTGGAAATGGATAGTGAGACTACCATAACCAAGACCAAGAAGGGTGCCCAATCTTACGAAGAATGTCATTATTGTAATGTCGTGTGCCATTGAAAGCGAAATTGCCCGAAGTATTTAGGAGATATCAAAGCTGGACTTGTCATTCCAGTTAGGGTTAAGGAGTGTGGAAGCACTTAGCAAGGGTAACATGGATCTCCAATTCGCAAATGGAACTAGAGTAGCCGCCATTTCAAAGGGAACCCTTGTAATGGCCTTAGCTAAGTGATTTTAAAATTGCATCTACATAATGGTGATTATGTACCCATTTTGTCTAAAACATTATTTCCATGTTAGACATGGAAGGATTCATATCTCGCCATCAAAACAATTGTTGTATTTTGTTGAAAATAGACATGGTCATGAGCCAAGTCACTTTTCTTAATGATATTCATGCTTTAGACACTTCCCACTCAAGCAAAGATATCTTCATAAATACAATCCAAAAGACTCATAACTATTAAACCAAATGAATTGTACATTCGGCTTTTTCGATTAGGTCACATAAATGAGAAAGGTATTAAAGGCTAGTGTCGACTAGACTTAATGAACCATTTGATTTTCAATCATATGGAATATGCGAATCTTATCTCCTTTGCAAAATGATTTGTACTCTCTTTAGTGGTAAAGAGACATGAGCAAGTGATTTGTTGGAACTAATACATGCCGATGTATGTGTTCTAATACGCATCACCGTAAAAGGAATTTATGACTACTTCGTCACTTTTAACGATGATTTAAGTAGATATGGGTATATTTACTTAATCAAATATAAAGTGAAGCATTTGAGAAATTTGAGAAATTTCTAATTGACGTAGAGAACCAATTTAACAAAGAACTAAAACGCTACGATTCGATCGTAGTGACAAATATCTAAGTAATGAATTTGATTTATTAAATATGAATTATGATCTAGTGTCACTACCCATAAGATCAAACTAATATAAGTCGGTTTGAGTTATTGAACTCAATTTTGGGAATTTGCAATCCAAAATGGACAAGTAATTCTAAACGGATGGTCAACCATGAGATACCTGAAATAGAGAGTCTATTTAACAAATCACATGGATCAGACACGCATATGACATGAATCAAACTGCCATGATAGAGATGGTATTTTTATGTGCTAACATGTCAATTTAGACAAACTTCCTAATAATCCACCATATATATAATTGTAACTCACAAAGCTATCTCTCAAGAAAATAGATGTATTTCTGAGAGATAGAGTGGGAGTAGATTGGATCGTTACAAACATGTCTTATAGTTAAAGTGTTACTTTGTGAAAGTAATAGAACTATAATCTATAAAGATAGAATGGGAGTATAATTCAGTGGGAGTTTAGCACACATGTCTTGTTGTTAAAATATTGCTTTGTGAAAGTGATAGTATTATGACCTTGTCCCAAATCGACCTTGTTACATGCGAGCCATAACATTACAATCCAAAAATTGTTACTCAAGAGTAGATTTACTTTAAAGTGAGGGTCTCTTTAAAGGTAAATAGAGCTTTAAAGTACTCAAATGCATAAGATTGATATGAAGATGTTGATCAAGATAAATTATGTTAGGAATTGCTGCATTTCAATGAAGAATGGCAAATGATAATTAAAATTCGCTTTTGTAAAATGGGAATTTAGAGAAGGATGTGTTTGGAACACAAAACCTTAGATGAAGATCTAAGAATCCTAACATATTATGCGTAGCTTTCTTAAGTGATCCTAGAATGGTCTTAAGCAAGCTTCAAAGGATTATACTTTTCGTTTATGTGATAATAGTGAATGGTTTCATTCACATGATTGAAGAATCATGATTATACATGAAGTTAAGTGGGAGCTTAAATTGTTTCTCTATGTCTTATATGTTGATGACATATTACTTATTGAGAATAATGTACCAATGCTCTCTTCTATGAAGGAGTGATTGGGAGACTTGAAAAAGGGTGCAAAGTATTCTAGATTTTTGAATCTATGTGAGAGAATATTGGCATAGAATTGAGAGTCTTATGAGGATAATATCTTTCGTATCTGTTTAACATCAACAAGGTTGAATGGGTTATTCATGTTGATGGAAGTGGAATTACTATGATGGAGTCATAGTCATTCACTGGACCTATTAAGTTGTTGATCACATGAAATCGATTGCTAATGTTTCCGCCATTAGAATAATCATGTATGCCAACAGATGCACATGACATGATGTAACATATGCTTAGAGCATGATAAGCCAATAACAAGTTAATTCATAAGATGGTCTTGTGAAAGCCTTAAAAAACATCCTTTGAGATTCTTGAGAAGAATTAAGGATTCGTTCATATGTTTGGATGATAAACTAAGTTATGTGTTGAAGGGTTGCACAAACTTTAGTTTCCAAACCAAAAAGGATTTGGAGAAATCCTAGGCTGTTTTTATTAAGTAAGGAGTTCACTAGAGAAGTGTTTTAGTTTCGACCATTGCAAATTCTACAAACAGAATCTAAGTAAATTGTGATAAAATGGTCAACGTAGGGAATGAGAGTAGATTCCTCTACCAAAGACTTTATCACAAGTTATGTGATAACAGTGGGAGCATCTTTCAAGTTAAAGAGCCCATGTCTAGTAAGAAGACTAGACATATACATAGATAAATTCATGTTATTTGAAATAACATAGAATAGAAGGAAATTGCAATTCATAAAGTTGGAATATATGGATATATGGTATATCCACTTGCCAAGCTTTTATTGCATTTCAACTAGTGTAAAAGGTACACTATAGATTACTCCCTCCATTCAACTCCACAAGGCCATTATGTCTTTTGCACACTATTCACAAGCGGACTTTCAACTTCAATTTTCTCTCGATACATAAGTGAAAATATATTCATGTGAGATCTTATTTGATTCGTCTTTAAGAGTACATTAAAAATATCTAACTTTTATAATTTTTGCAAATACGTAACTAAAGATATTTGCCGAGTAAAAGCCGCGTTGGCAAACGTGATAAAGCATAATGACCTTGTGGAGTTGAATGGAGGTAGTATAAGATATGAAGTAGTAATAGAGTATTGACTATTCATATATGATAATCGCATTTATCGTTTGAGTTTTATTAAACTCACCCATTACTTTGTTATATCCAAATGGGTTGTAGAGACAAATTGAACCTCTTTAAAGTGAACTTGATTAACATAGTATTCGCCCCTGGTTACTTATATGAGGTGACGTCTCGAAGTAACTAGAGTTTGATGTGATTGATGGCAAGTTCAAGTGCCATAGAGTCATATGGGATGACTAGTCGATCACATAGGCAGACTGTATGGGACACTCTGTCGGGCAGTGCCGCTTATAGAGTTCTGGTAATTCATAAAGCCTGGTCATGACAAGAGCTACTATAGTATTCTTGTGAGTCAATTCTTTTGACTAGAGACTATTTGCCCAAGTTGGCACAAATTTCTGATTAGCTTTGATATATACTTTACGGCTGTCGTAAATGAAGTTAAACTGGGTATAATTTGGGTTATGATGAACTGTGGCTAGACGAAGGGAATAGTGCGATAGGAATTGTCCACCCCTTGTCAGGGTTGTTTGAAATCTCTGAAGGAAAAGTAGATCTATATACTTACATATTCATATATGTTATAATTTAATTTGTCATAAAATTTAGGATTGATCTTATGCATGCAAACATTAAAACTAAATAAGGAAGAAACATTGTTCTTACATTGTGATTTTCGGTTTAATGGGCACAAGAGAGATCACCTTTCTCTCTTGTTCTTGAGCTTTCCCTTTTGGATGAACTAAGATCCAAGTGTAGGATCTCTCCCAAGGATTTATACCCAAAGCTTTCTCTTGATTAAAATTAATATTATGAATACTAGATAATATTAATTTTGTAGAAAATTGACCCAAAAATATTATGGAACACTTAATATTTTCGGTTTAATGAGGAGGAAGAATGGGAGCATTTTATCTCTCTAAAACTCAAAGAATTAGAATAATGAAGAATGAATTATCACACAAAAACATTTTGTGTATATTAGATAAAATAAGAGGAAAAACCAATTGGTTTTCCCTATCTCAAAAACCGGGTGGTAGGGGGCATTAAGGGAGCCAATGCATGCACTTGTTTATCTTCACAAGATAAACTAGGATTGCATGGCTACTAAAGCAAACAATCATTATGTTTACCACTAATTTAAACAAACACAATATTTGCTTAAACCACCCCTTAATTTCGGTACATTTGATAATATGGATTCCATATTATTTTTGTCAATTTGTCAATATGTCACATGTCATATGTTGCATAAATTTGTTGTGCATTTTTAACATATTAAAAATCAACGTATTATTAAAAATACGTCACATACAAAAATCGACTTAGTAATTCATAATTACTTGTACCAAAATATTTTACCAATTTATAAATCACAACAAATTGTATTTATAATAATTCATTCAATTTCAATTGTTTCTTTAAACAATAATTTCATCCGAGTAATGATACAATTTGATTACTCGCATCAGTATCTCATTTAATCACATTTCAATGTGATACGTAAATTTTACTTCCAAAATCGCCATTCAATTTTTCAAGTAATTTAATTAACTCGTAACGTTATACGATTAATTAAATGATCAATTAAGAGTGTTGCCCTATAGGTATGACCTACGGGTCAATCGATCCCCACCGTCGCATGACAAGAATGTCAAACTCTAGTCACCAATCATTACCGATATATGTTGATCGCCTGACAGAAATATTACTTCCCAATTGTATTCTTTATAATGAGACTTAAACATGTGATCATCATGATCAACAGTCGTGATCGCATTATTGTCGGAGGACACATATTCCCACAATCTCCCACTTGTCCTCGACAAGTGTGCGTCACCAATTCTCTTGTCCTATTACTATCTCCCACTCAATGCAAGGTGTCTTTCAGATCGTACTTGCAAGTGATCATATCGAGAGTGGTTTCCTCGATCTGGAGAATAACTGATTGACCGGACTTATCTATCATAGATACTTTCCGAGCGTGGCCACACATTTCCAGTTCATTACTCCTCGAGTGGCCCTGAGATATTGTTATAACCCTGACTAGGGGTGGACAATTCCTATCGCACTCATTCCCTTCGACTAGCCACAGCCATCATAACCTAAAATATGCCCATTTGACCCCATTTACGAAGGTCGTAGTAACACAAATCAAAGTTAATCTGAAACTGTGCCATCTTAGGTGAATAGTCTTTAGTCAAAAGAATCGACTCATTCGAATACTATAGTAGCTCTCGCCACGACCAGGCTATATAAATTTGCCAGAACTCTATAAGCGGTTATTAGGCCCGATAAAATGTTCCTAACAGTCTGCCTATGTGATCGACTAGTCATCTCACATGACTCTATGGCACTTGAACTTGCCATCAATCGCATCACACTCTAGTCACTTCGAGACGTCACCCCATACAAGTAACTATGGGCAAATACAATGTTAATCCGTGTTCACTTTAACGGGGTTCAATTGTCTCCACAACCCGTTTGGACATAACAATGTACAAGGTGAGTTAATAATAACTCAAACGACAAATGTCGACATCACACTCGGGTAGTCAATATCATATTACAACCTTGTGATGTATATCGTAAGTGTAAACACTTATTGATTACAATATAAGTTTAACATGCCATGTGTCCATGTGTTCAAACTTCTTATAATCGCATTTTCCTTTACATTCATGTTCTCTCTCATAGCATGAATCTCACCAAGTACACATCAAGGTCCCAGACCTCGGTTTTGGTTCTTTATCTTGAAAGAACTTTCTTATCGATTATCACATAACGAACGAATTTGTGGTGAATGATATAACTCGTACTGATCAAGTACTCCATTCACACACAATGCACTAGGCACATGTTTTGTAGAGTCTTGCAACAATTTGCCAAGACGATTGGCCTAGCACTTCTCACTAGTCCTAGCATAGTTAGGAAAGATTAGTTTTGAGTAACTTCTTATTCAACTAAGTATCTTTCCAAAACTTCTTATTTCTCTTTCTAGGCTTGAAAGATTTAGGATTCTCATAAATCCTTACCTGTGCTCAGATTTTCATTAATATGCGCAACCTCTTGACACACAATAGAGCATTCCGTCAAACACCGAAATCGCTCATCGGATTCTACTCGAGAATTCATGACGTTTCTATTGTGGCTTACCAATGAATCATCATGCTCTTATGCATATGATTCACTATTGGACATGTGCATGATTATTCTAATGGCGGAAACATTAGTAATTTTTAATCATGACATCAACTATATTTAGGTTCAAGGAACGACCATGACTGCTAATGGCAATTCCATTTCATCTAGATGAATAACCTATGTTTCTGTTGATTCGATGTGTATCTCCCAATACTTATCCAACATCTCTTGATGTAATTGGATTCATCATAGTCCATTTTCATCCAGAATTGAAAACTCAAAACTTCTTCTGTGAAGGAAGGTGTTAGCTCGTCATTCTTTAATGAGTGGTGAGTTGTAAACATTCAAAGGATGATAGCTCCCACTAAATTCCATGTCTTCACATGACAATTTCCTAACTCCCACTCAATTCCACATATTTCGAAATTGACTTCTCAATCGAAACTTTTCAAGAATTGAAATATATATTGCATTGCCAAGTTATTAAGATAAAACCATATATGTTCCCATCATATCCCTTCAAAATACCTATTTCGAAGAGGTCTCTTTTTAACCTGATGGGGCATATCCTGCACCCGCTGACCAGTCAACATATTGAGCAAGATCAAAGATATCCACAGCAAGTCAACAGGCTTAGACAGCCTAACCGACGCTACGGGTCGGCCTGTCAGATGGGTCCCGGTCGGGGCAACCAGCCAGCCGGGACACATATCCGCGTACTCATATCCAAGACCCCTCGGCATGGAGTCAACAGGGCCCGCCGGCCTGCCATGGGTCCCTCGGCCGAGGGGTAGATCAGTCTTTCCACCTGCTAGCCACTTGGCCACTTGGCCACTACGTGACAAAAGTTGAAAGTCTATAAATACTCCTCAACCCTCATTGAGGAAAGGATCCACAATTTAACCTAAGAATCACTATTCATCTGGTAATATCTTCCTTATCTCTCTACAATATATACTTCGCCAAGTAACAACAACTTATCTTTCTAAGTTTACTGACTTGAGCGTCGGAGTGAGTTCGCTCGGCCCAAAGCCGAGCCCTCAGTTTTCTCATTGTTTCAGGAGACCGCAAGGAGGAGCCAACCAAAGACGTCATTCTACAAGCACGGGTGGTAACAAATAACTGCTCTGGAATTACACCCGGAACATAACCTTACGGAAAGAGATTTTAAATCTCTAACACACTCATGTCATAATGATGTGTAGCAATGTCATTATTCAAATATAAATAATATCTAGAACACGTCCTTCGAAATACCCTTTCGGAAGAAGGTTTAATCATTTCATAATGAGGTTAAGCAATGACATTTGCGTGGTTAAAACTTGGCCATTGAAGATATCGGTATATCAATCTTTGCAACTCGATCATAACTAGTATGTTACTATGATTCATTTAGGCTCTTAAGTAAATCTCAAGGTTGAAACTATTGGTCAAAATTTATCATATAGAACTTAGTCAAAAACTTGTTAAGACTTTACATTAGTCATTTTTCTTACAAAATTTTCTTTTGGTCTCCTCGTGTAGTTATCATAAGAATATGTTCTTTCGATTACTTCACTTGGTCTCTTTAGTCATATAGAACTAACTTGAGACCATAGATCTCATCTATTTGGTATACTTATGTAAATAGATATACCTTCATTCAAATCATTCTCTCTTGCGTAGATCTTCATTTACACAAGTACACAATTTTTATCTTTTCTCGTGTGTTGTGTCCTTATTTTTCTCCCACTCTATCTTTAGAATAAATACACTATAGATTCAAAGATAGCATATGAGACACAAATAATGATTTGAAGTATAAGGAGAAATATCTCATAGATTGACTAATAGTTTAAGATTTCATATGTGTACTTGGTGATTGACATTCCTTTAAGAGAGTTCATAGACTCGAAATCGCTTTTAAATGATCATACACAAGCCTTATGCATGTGGACATATAATGAAACCCGTCATTATATTTGTCTATTAGATCACTTTAAGTTATATGTTTCTAAGAACAAGCATTTAAACATGAATTTTAGAACAAAAGGATAAAATGATAAAACGGGTGACTTGGGTTGCAAACCAAGCCACCATTATCCAAAATACAACCAATTATCCAAAATACATTTCCATGTCGAACATGGAAATTAAAAGGTTCTAAAATCTAAAACATAATTAAAATAAGACAATAAAAAGAAAAGCTTCATGGAAGCTATTCCTAGCTTCTCGATGGTTTCTCAAGCTTGCTTTTCTTTTCCTTTGTCCTTGCTTGGTGGAGGCCCTATTTACAATAAAAAGGGGATACATTATCACAACTTTGTATCACAATACCATAGTTGAAATAGAAACATAAAAGAAAGGATAGTCATTTACCTACTGGAGTAATCTGTCCAGCCTTAATATCACCAAGGTATTTGGAACAATTTTTTTCCCAATGTCCCATACCATTACAATAATGGCATTTATCAAGAGGACCCTTCTTGATTTTTGAAGTGCTAGCTTCACAAGTCTTAGCTTTGGTGAATGTGGGAGTTTGCTTTTTACCCTTCCTCCCATTCTTCTTGAACTTCCCCTTACTCTTAGTGCTTATGTTAAGCACATCCTTGGGTGGGTTCACATTTAACCCCATGTCCCTTTCGGCTTGCACAAGTAACTTGTGCAACTCTTCAAGAGACACATCCTTGTCTTGCATGTTAAAATTCACCCGGAATTGAACATATGCTTTGACTTTGGACAAGGAGTGTAGAATCCTATCTACAATGAGTTCTTTGGGGATTTCAACCTTTTGAATTTTCAAGGTCTCGACAAGCTCCATGAGTTTGAGCACATGAGGGCTAACCTTTTGGCCCTCTTTGAAGTCGAGATCAAAGAATGCCGCGGCCGCCTCATATTGGACGATCCGCGGAGTTTGTGAAAACATTGTCACAAGCTTGGAGTAAATCTCATTAGCATTGCCCATTTTAAAGGCTCTCCTTTGGAGGTCCGCCTCCATCGCAAATATCAAGACATTTTTCATTGCGGCGGACTCCTTTTGGTAAGCCTCATATGCTTCCCTAGTAGCGGCGGTCGACCTAGTAGTAGGTTCGGGTGGAGAGGCCTCGGTAAGGTAACGAAGCTTGTCGTCACCTTGGGCGGCCAATTTGAGTTGGGCATCCCAATCGGAGAAATTTGACCCATTCTTTTCAAGTTTACATCGATCCATGAAGGATCGGAGCCATGAAGTATTAGCGAGAGGTGTGACGTTTGGTGTTGGTGTTGCCATTTGTAATGAGAAAAAGAAGTGGTCTACAAAACAAAATATAAGGAGTAAAACAAATGTCGTTGTAATAATAATACTCGTAAAAATGTATGATTTGAACAAGTTTTATGCATTTTTCTAGTGACCTCTACCCAACTAGATAAATGATTCCAAGACCCAAATTCATATTAACTTGGGCAAGGTGTGGCCGATGAAACCCTTATCAATATAACTCGGTGGATTAACGTTTAATCGATTCTACTTTTAGAACTCTTGGTCGATAATATTACATTAACATATATCTTTAGCCCAAAACACATTCAACAAGGGGACGGTGTGGCCGATAAAACCCTCATCGAAAAACTTTTGTTGAGTTCAATCCAAATTTCGAATAAATGTGTTCATGATCCAAACCCATATTTAACTTGGGCACGGTGTGGCCGATGAAACCCTTATCAACATGAATTCGGTGGATAGACATTTATCACCCACTTCCCCTACGTAACAAGGTTTGTACCCCGGTGTGGCCGAGTGCACTCCCTCACGAAATAGGTTTTCATGGTTTCTACTCTTTGGTAAGGCTATGTCTCAATTGATTGTTTTAGCGAGAGGTCATGTCAATTTATTATCTATCGCGTTTTAAGTGAACTAAAGCGGTGAACTACGATAATTTTAATTGACACGGTCGATAAACTCGATAAAGATGACAATGCATGTTTTAGTTATGGCGATTTAGCGATGCATGCGACATATAAATAAAATGCAAACATAAAATAAATAAATCCAAGTATGGCCTTCCTAAAATAGAAAAACTATTTAACTATTACATATTCGGAAACCAACTCCATTGGTCCCTTGAACTTCGGTTGTGGCACGCATCTCGAGGTAACACCGTCTTTATGTATCGCCATTCTTGAAGAAATCCGTCTTTGGGAACTCCGAGATAAATTAAATTACATAGCAAATTACATAATTTCCTATTATACATTTGTAACTAAAATAAAATAAATCTATTAAATTACAAAACGTTGATACGAGATCACAATAAAATTACAACCGAATCGATATTCCCATACATTTCGGGAAATACCAATTAAAATCTAAGACCATACTAAGTAAAATTACATAATTCAAAAATTACATAAATTAAAATTATGACAATCATAAATAAAATGCAGCATTATAATATGTATGAACATGCCCAATTTTTATGCTAAATCGCCTTTAATTAGCCAATATCGTATATTACTCGGTTTTTACGGATTTGCGTGATTTCAACATTTTATAATCACAAAAATTACATAAATTCATATTTATGCATAAGTTAATTACCCTAACCTCTTAGGACTCAAAATTTAGTCTTCACTAATAATTTGACCATAATTAACTCATATTTATAAAATTGTTCATTAAAGGACTAAAAATTACAAAAATAAGCTATAAACTTCAAATAAATCACAAAATTTCAAATAAATTCAAAATTTGAAATTTAAACTCATGAACATTCTGGAAAAATACCATGACACTCATAATGTTCAAAAACTTAGGTTAAAAATTTCGAAATTTTTCCGGAAAAACAATGTTGCGGTTTATCGGTTTTAACTAAAATAATCATAACAACATGTGAAAAATTATATTCATTAACTTTTCATTTTTAGATCTGAAAAAGATAATAAAATGCAACATATAACGTTTTTCCTTAGTCATAGATTATGTTTTATTAAATTTTCACTAATAATGTCACTGTTTATGCTATTTTTCTTCAAAAATCCATAAATCATGCAAAAAGACTTCATTATAGCCCATTATTTTACACGCATCTTGTAAAATAGCATGTGACAACATATTAAATTTCTATGACCAGATTCGAAATTTATCTCATATTAACCTATTTTTCACCTAAATCCGAATTTAATAATGAAAAATCCATTTTTCGAGAATAACAAGTCCAAAAATTATGAAAATTTACAGGTTATCTCAAAATAATATATGTGGCAACATATCCAAAAATCACTGGAAAATTCGAAGTATAGCTAATTTTAGACCGAAAATGACATTTTTACTCATAAAATCACATTTAAATGCCATTATTGTATAATATGAACAATAAAAATCCGTAAATTTAACCAAAATATCCTAAAACATTTTAGGACCTGAAATTTTAACATGCATGAATTAATTTCATGATATATCATAATAACACAAAATTTACAAGTTTTATATGTTAATCTTTATAACTCAGAAAAACTTTTAACCGATTTGCATGCAAACAACCATGGCTCTTGATACCGATTGAAGGAAAAGTAGATCGATATACTTATATATTCATATATGTTATAATTTAATTTGTCATAAAATTAAGGATTGATCTTATGCATGCAAACATTAAAACTAAATAAGGAAGAAACATTGTTCTTACATTGTGATTTTCGGTTTAATGGGCACAAGAGAGATCACCTTTCTCTCTTGTTCTTGAGCTTTCCCTTTTGGATGAACTAAGATCCAAGTGTAGGATCTCTCCCAAGGATTTATACCCAAAGCTTTCTCTTAATTAAAATTAATATTATGAATACTAGATAATATTAATTTTGTAGAAAATTGACCCAAAAATATTATGGAACACTTAATATTTTCGGTTTAATGAGGAGGAAGAATGGGAGCATTTTATCTCTCTAAAACTCAAAGAATTAGAATAATGAAGAATGAATTATCACACAAAAACATTTTGTGTATATTAGATAAAATAAGAGGAAAAACCAATTGGTTTTCCCTATCTCAAAAACCGGGTGGTAGGGGGCATTAAGGGAGCCAATGCATGCACTTGTTTATCTTCACAAGATAAACTAGGGTTGCATGGCTACTAAAGCAAACAATCATTATGTTTACCACTAATTTAAACAAACACAATATTTGCTTAAACCACCCCTTAATTTCGGTACATTTGATAATATGGATTCCATATTATTTTTGTCAATTTGTCAATATGTCACATGTCATATGTTGCATAAATTTGTTGTGCATTTTTAACATATTAAAAATCAACGTATTATTAAAAATACGTCACATACAAAAATCGACTTAGTAATTCATAATTACTTGTACCAAAATATTTTACCAATTTATAAATCACAACAAATTGTATTTATAATAATTCATTCAATTTCAATTGTTTCTTTAAACAATAATTTCATCCGAGTAATGATACAATTTGATTACTTAGACCGTATCTCATTTAATCACATTTCAATGTGATACGTAAATTTTACTTCCAAAATCGCCCGTCAATTTTTCAAGTAATTTAATTAACTCGTAACGTTATACGATTAATTAAATGATCAATTAAGAGTGTTGCCCTATAGGTATGACCTAGGGGGTCAACTGATCACCACCGTCGCACGACAGTAATGTCAAACTCTAGTCAGCCAATCATTACCGATATATGTTGATCAGTTGACAGTAAAATATTACTTCCCAATTGTATTCTTTATAATGAGACTTAAACATGTGATCATCATGATCAACAGTCGTGATCGCATTATTGTCGGAGGACACATATTCCAACAATCTCAAGGCCACTCGAGGAGTAGTTAACTGGAAATGCGTGGCCACGCTCGGAAGGTATCTATGGTAGATAATTCCGGTCAGACAGTTACTCTCCAGATCGAGGAAACCACTCAAGATATGATCAAGTGTAAGTACGACCTGCAAGACATCTTGCATTGAGTGGGAGATTGTAATAGGACAAGAGAATTGGTGACGCACACTTGTCTCGGACAAATGGGAGATTGTTGGAAAATGTGTTCTCAACAATAGTGCGATCACATGATTTAATATCATAATTAAATCTCATATAAAGAATACGTAAGGGATGATTCAATTAAATAGTTAACTGATCAACATTAATCGGTAACGATTGGCTTGTTAGAGTTTGACGTTACTGTCGTAGGACGGTGGTGGTCAGTTGATCCCTTAAGGTCACACCTAAAGGATGATGCCCTTATCTGTAAAATTGATTAATTGTATGACGATACAAGTTAATCAATTTCTTAAAATTGAAGAATTCATTTGTGAGAGAGAATATATTTATCTTATTGTAATGAGATTAAATAAGATTTATTTTAGTAATAAAAATGCTTTATTACTAAAATTGTTTATTGTTTGAGAAACAATAGAGATAAGAATGAATGGTTAATTAAAATTACAAGATGTTGTGAATTATAATTATATGACCCATTTTATTTATGTGATCAAATATCACTAGTCAATTTGTTGTATGTAATTTAATTAATTTATAAAATGATATTTATGTGATAAATAAGCATTAAATTAATTAATAACATGTAATATACTACATGTGACATATTGTGTGACAAATGACAAATTGACAAAATAAAATGGTAGTCCATTTTATGTAAGTGGACCTAAATGGAGGTTGTAGTGGACTGTGGATGATATTATTTTATGTGATAAGATTAATATAATCATGTCTATAATAGTAGCCTTACACACCTACATTATGGAGAAGAGTAAAAGAAAAAGTAGATGCCAAATTTTGGCATTATGCCCTTGAACCCCACGGTTGCCATGCTCTTATTTGAAGAGAATTTGTTCTCTTCTTTACTTTTTAATCATTCATTCTATTCACATGCAAATACTTCTTCTCTTTCATAATTCATTTTTCTCAAAAACTAGAGAAATCATGATCCAAATTATTCAATCACATTACTAATATTATTAGTGTAATATATGAGTATTAGTAATCAATTTTAAGGTAGACTACTAAACAAATATCTAGCAAATATTATTTAGTAGAGATAAGGGATAATCTTGGGTGCAATCAAGAGGAGTGACTTCTATACTTGGAGACTTTGGAGGATCATCCTAATACTCATCATAGCTCAAGAACAAGTGAAGGTAGGAGACCTTACTTGTGCCCACAAAACCAAAATTAACAATGTAAGGGACATTGTTTTCTTATAAATCTCTTATTTTGTTATGCATGCACTAGATCTAAAGAACAAATAATTAAGACGTTAATTAGTTCACTATTAGAGGAGTCTAATAATAGGTAAATAAACTTAACAGGGTTGACACGTGGTGCATCCACAACGCTTCAACTCAGTTTTATATATATACTAGGTAGTATCGCGCGGCCTATTTTAAAATTTAATTATTATAATTGAAAAAAAATAACATAATTTTTATATAATCTTTAATATTTTTACTTATAAATAAAAATAAATTAATTTTTCTCAAATTTAATTTTTTAAGGTTTAATTTCAATGTTTTAAAATAAAATACATACAATTTTAATTAAAACTAATAAGTGTTAATTAATTATGCATGATCAACGTTTTATAAATTATTTTGTGACTGGTCAAATATCATATTAACTAAAATAAAATTTATTCGAATAATGCAACAATCTACATTAAGTTCTCAAATTATATCATTTCCCGATACGTTATGTTCCAAATCAATTAATATTTGTTCAAAATGATGTGAATATAACTTTATGTAATTTTTAAATTTTCATGTATAATGTGCGATATTTATGTATAAAACATATATAGTTCAAACTCAACTTATTCAAATATTTTGATTGTGTCTTGCATGTATTATGTGTCAAATATATCTATAAGAATTGCACCTTTTGTATTTTTAAATAACTATATATAAATGATGTTTAAGAGTTTACCTGTACGTAAATAAAATAGGTTAAACTTTCTCAAATAATATTTTTTGAGGTTTAACTTCAAAGTATTTAAAAGTTAACATATAAAATATTTAACTAAACGTACTATTTAGCTAGTCATATTCAATATTTATATACTTGAAGTATACAAATTTTAATTGAAGATATTAAAGAAAAATGTAAAGTTCATTCTACTTTTTCATGTCGTTTATACTACTATATTATTTAATAATCATTACTTTTGTTTTGATTATTCGAATGCACTCGCGATCACTATGTGCATACATACTCGTACACATACTCGTTATCACATTATTTAAATATATCGAAATCTCATATGTATTCAATTTCTCGCAATATTATTTTTCATTCCCACATAAAAACTTATCTCTTTGTAGTTTTATTTAAGTTATGTTTTTAAGAAATACAATGACTCTTCCAAATATTTTTTTTAGGATTTAATGGTTTAAGTTTTATAACTTTCTCAAAATGTCTTTTTACGTAAACATAAAACATTATGAAACACTCACTTTAATCATCTATACAAATCAAAGTATTTCAATAAATATAATGAAAACTATACTCAATTTGAAGCATTTTTCGTAATGAACGTAATTATTTACATTTTAGAATTTTTATCAAAATAATGTTTTAATAAATTTAGAATCAAATTACCGTAATTATTTAATGTAATTTTATATAAAATTTATAAGCTATAATTAATATTTTGCTGAGATTTATACCGCATTTATTTTGTTTACATTTAATGTTCAACTGTCATTAATACTTGTATTTAAAGGTGGGTTGACACGTGGCGCATCCACAACGCTTCAACCCAGTTATATATATATATATATATATATATATATATATATATATATATATATATATATATATATATATATATATATATATATATATAGGCGGGATCTCGTGAATTTGATTCTTACGGTGAGTTGTTAGTTTGTGTGCTCACAAATCTCAGCCATTAGATGAAAGGAAATAAGTGGCTGGGATTAAATCAACGAACCAAAAATAACTCGACAAAAGTCACAACACTACTCTACGCTCAAACATAATTAGATAAGCTCCTCCCACCTCCCTTTCGATAAATCCAAAAAAAAAAAAAAATCAACTTACCCATTAACGGATCCCAGACTTGGTAATGCTCAGAAAAAGAATGAAAAATTCTACAAAATCCATGGTTTTAGTGACGATGAAGATAATGATGATGACTTGAGGTATATATGTATTCTTTTTAATTTTTATTTATAGCATAATTTAATTTTGTAGTGGATTTCATTTTTTTTAATTGGAATCTTCTTGTTTCTTTCTATTCTTTCTTTTAAGATCTTCTGAAGATGAAAGGAAGGATAAAAGTGAAGATGAAAGCACGTAAGTTTAATACTAGTTGATTTCATTTTTCAATTTATGATTTCATTTTTTAATTCTTGGTTGTCGTCTTTAGATCTGATGAAGATGGTTCTGATGAAGATGGACCTGATGAAAGTGAAAGTGAAGATGAACGCAGGTAAGTCACGCTCAAACATAATTAGATAGACTGATATTGGGTAAGTTGATTTTTTATCTGGGTATTGCGAGAAGCTGCTTGAATGTCAGGTTCGCGGTGGCCTGCTGCTGTTTGAACGGAGGAGAAGCAATGGTGGTGTAGGATGACGGGTCTGGTTTGTCGAACTACCAAGGATGGTCCATTCCTTTGCCAATACAGCTCCATGGGCTGTTACTATTGGGTTGATATGATTTATATTGTTCAATTTCTGTTTGTGATCATAGGTGTTTGCGGTGGTTAGGTTTGCAGAATTGGATCCGGTCGGGATGGAGCCTCAGGAGTGTAACACCCCCTCATACCAAGATACCTTACCAAGGACTACCCTAGCATGAAAGGCTGTTACCATCTCGGTTTCCCGGGGTTAGTATATCAAAATTACCAATTCCAAACAACCTTTATTAAAGTATAAAGAGTTAGTGATTACATGTTTCTAAAACCAAACCAAAGTATAAATGTGAAAGGTCTAACAACTACAAAGAATACAAGCTAAGTCTCTTGACGACGGAAGCTAGACTCGAGTGATGACTCCCCTCGACTATCCCATAGCTAAACATCTGAATTACCTGTCAAAATCTGCTCACCATCCCCGAATGGATCACCGCAGGTTTTACAAAACAACAACGGGGTCAGTTACTGAATAATCAAGATAAGACAACAAACAATGTAATCGGCTGATCATCCTCCATCCCCGGTCTCTCGATCTCATACAGTAACCGACTACACACCAAAGTGTGTACACACCAAAGTGTGTAGCCCCCCTTAATGTGCACATCCCCTCCCGTGAGACCACGGAGGGCGAACTAGGGTGTGAAGCCACTCCCGCATCCACCACAATCACACACACGCATCACAACACAACACCATTCATCAACACCGTCACCACAACACCCAACCTCCGATGATCGCCAGATAACAATCATTACAATACAATCACAATCCAATTAACATCCCCTTTTCGCAACACCTAGTCCACATCGTCACCTACAACAACAATCATATAATTCCATCCCCGAATAAAGACAAACCCTAGATCTCATATAAAGACTTACCGGCGACAAACATATTCATATATGTTTATAAATTAATTTGTCATAAAATTAATAAAGGTCTTATACATGCAAACATTAATTAAAGAGATGGAAAAATCTATATCTCACCATGTGATTTTGACACTACTCGATTTATGGGCATAAAATCAAGTGAGTTCACCTACTCACTTGTTCTTGAGCTCTCCAAATGGAAGAACAAGGACTCAAAGGTAGAATTCCTCCCAAAAGCATATACCCAAGGAATACATCTTAATAAACCAATACTATTTAGATCTAGTAATAATATTAGTTTTACCATAAAAATGACACAAAATAAATTGTATTTTGGCTCTTGAAAATTTCGGTCAAGAGGTGATGTTTTTGTGAGATTTTATTTCTCTAGAATTATCATAAATTGTAGAGAGTTTTTGGAGGATTTTCTTACACTAGAAAAAGATGGGAAGAATGAATAATTGAGTAAAGAGAAGAGCTCTCCTCTCTTTCTTGTGGGAGGCCGAAAAAGAGAGCATTGGGTAGTATGCCCAATGCCTTTTGTTTTTGCTCTTCTCAAAAGCTTAGGCTTGCAAGGCTAGTACTTAGATATCATGATTGTGTTTTCCACTCAAGATAAAAACACAATATATATCTTACACTACCTCCTCATTTTCGGTTTTTAAGCATAAAATGGAGAACCCATTTTATTTTGTAATTTGTCAAATTTGTCAAATTTGTCACATGTAACATATTACATGACATGTCACAATGTAATTTATTTTTAACATATTAAAAATCAACATACTCATAAAATATGTCATTTACAAAATCGACTAGTAATTCGTAATTACTTGTACCAAAAATGTTTCCAAATTATAAACTACAACATTCTGTATTTATAATAATTTATTCATTCCGTTTCAATTGTTTCTTTAAACAATAATTTCATCTAAGTAATAAAATAATTCGATTACTTAGACCGTGTCTCATTTAATCATATTTACAATAAGATACGTAAATTATACTCACAAAATCATCCGTTAATTTTAAGTAATTTAATTAACTCGTATCGGTATACGATCAATTAAATAATCAATTAAGAGTATTTCACTATAGGTATGACCTAAGGGGATCAACTGATCACCACCGTCGCACGACAGTAATGTCAAACTCTAGTCAGCCAATCATTACCGATATGTGTGGACCATTGATCAAAATATTACATCCCACATGTATTCTTAAAATGAGATTTAATAATGAGATTTAGATCATGTGATCGCACTATTGTTGAGGACACATTTCCCAACAATCTCCCACTTGTCCTCGACAAGTGTGCGTCACCAATTCTCTTGTCCTATTACTATCTCCCACTCAATGCAAGGTGTCTTTCAGGTCGTACTTGCAAGTGATCATATCGAGAGTGGTTTCCTCGATCTGGAGAATAACTGATTGACCGGATTTATCTATCATAGATACCTTCCGAGCGTGGCCACGCATTTCGATTCATTACCCCTCGAGTGGCCCCGAGATATTGTTTTAACTCGACAAGGGGATGGACAATTCTATCGCACTCATTCCTTCGACTAGCCACAGCCATCATAACCCAAAATATGCCCATTTGACCCCATTTACGAAGGTCGTAGTAACACAAATCAAAGTTAATCTGAAACTGTGCCATCTTAGGCGAATAGTCTTTAGTCAAAAGAATCGACTCATTTTAATACTATAGCAGCTCTCGCCACGACCAGGCTATATAAATTTGCCAGAACTCTATAAGCGGTCATAAGGCCCGGCAAAGTGTTCCTAACAATCTTCCTATGTGATCGACTAGTCATCTCACATGACTGTATGGCACTTGAACTTGCCATCAATCGCATCACAGTCTAGTCACTTCGAGACGTCACCTCATACAAGTGACTATGGGCGAATACCATGCTAATCCGTGTTCACTTTAACGGGGTTCAATTGTCTCTACAACCCGTTTGGATGTAACAAGGTATAATAAAAGAGTTTTAAAGTAAAACTCGAACGACAAATGCGATTATCACATACGAATAGTCAATGCTTGATTACTATTTCATGTTCTACAATCTAATTTGATCTTGTATGTAGTTGTTTATTTCAATTCAGTTGAAATGGCATGACTCATCATGTTTAGCCTTTGAGAAGGCTTTGGTTAGTAGGTTTTATCAACTTCTTGTACCTTACTCAACCTTACTACATACTCGTTTTCCTTTGTAATGTATACATTTGCATTACAAAACTTTCTGAGTACGTGTCAAGATCCAATCAAGACATAGGTCTTCTAGCCTAAGAATAGCTCCCACTGTTTTCACAGTGTGCGGGACTCATCCTTCTTGCACATCTCATGATTGCAAGTGTACTCAATTTCCGTTATAAATATCTCTCATTATTCTTTATTACCTAGAACGATTCTAGAAAATCTACTTCTTAATTAACATAGCCATAATGGTATCTTAACCATCCTGATGTGTTTTGATTATGGTTTTGTCGGAAACCATGCACAACCTCAATTGTCAATTGTCACTTGTGTAACATCCTTACACAAAATTGCATCATAAACACTTTGCTTTACTTCCTTAATGCTTCTGCATTCACTTAAGGGTAATCTTTATAGCTTACTTGGTAAAGATTACTTAAATTCGATTTTGAAAACAATTCATCATACTCAAAGCATATGAAGTGTTACACATCATTTCTTTTTAATTGATTCGGTAGCGAAAGCAAATGAAATCAATCAAATATGTTCAATTTAATTGAACTAGTCATGAATCTTATCAACATAAGACTTCTTACTGACGCTAGTATCATGTGGATTTATCTTCATAAATCCGGATATTCAAGATGTATTATAATACTCCAAAAGTCTTAAATCATTCTCAACGATCAATATGTCATCCACATATCGGACTAATTAAAAATTCCGTAACTCCCACTAAACTCCATGTATAAACACAACTTCTCGACTTATCGAGAAATGTTTTATCACATGATCAAAATGTTGATTCCAACTCATTGATGTCCTACTTAAGATCCTCTCTTAAGTTTCACATTATCTTAGGATTGCAAGAATCCATAAAACTCATGACATGTATTGAATACATTCCTTCTATTGAAGAAGTGGGTTTTAGATTCACTTGCTGTATGCATATCCTCATAATGAAACACAATCCCTAAGAAGATCCAAATAGACTTAATTATTTCAATTAGTGCAAAAACCCTTTGCAACCAATCTTGCTTTGAAATATCTCTTTATTAGTGCAAAACCCTTTGTCACTAATCAAGCCCTTTTGATTCGGATTTTCATGACTCTAAGCCTTGTATTGAGTTGTGACTTAAACACTCTTATGTAAGTCATATGTTCATTACTTTCTAGAAGTAATCAACTTGAATCAAACAATTTCTTTTGTAAGTTATAAGCTCTTTACTTTCTTAAAAGTAGCATGAATTCATCATTTTTTGACAAGTGACGAATTTAACCTCCTAGGTTTTAAAGAAACAATATTTTACACAAAACGTCTCATGTAGCCAAGAAAGACCAGTTTCTTGCGACATAACATTCTTTGTGGCTCTTGAATAATTTTCTCCCACTCTGTCTTCTAGAAATAAACTTGTATTTTAGAAAGACAGCTTCACGAGCCACAAACCCGGTGTACTCGTGATAATTGAAAAAGGGGAAAATGAGCATTTGTTTCTTGTGAAAACTTACAACCATGGTACTCTTACCATTTCATATCTCATATGATTCGATTTAGTGGAAAAATAATTTAGACAAAAATGATAAAATCCCCAAAAGGATCAAGTAACTCAAAGTAACTTGATTGAAGTCCAAACCATATCAAATAGCGTTTGATTTCTTATCCATCCACACATTATTTCATTATGCGTGCTAAGAGAGATTAACTTGTGATACTATATCACATTTCCTTTGGCTTATATCAAAGTCTTCACTTTGATAATCCCATCACGACTAAATCGTGATTCTTTGAACTCTTGAACTTCTTCAAAGATTTCTCTATTTACCTTATTAAGTGAACACACTAGCGTCAACTTAAATCGTTGGTAAAAGAGAATGATCAACCTATTATGGATCAATGATTTATAACCTCGATCTCCTTTTCAACCAAAAGGCACGAGACATCTTGCTTTGAATACAAGATACGCATATACCATTAACAATCTAATGGTTTCAAGAGTACTTGATAACTCTTTGCGTTCATTTTCCAAAATTTTAAGGTTTAATCTTGGGTTACCAATTTGAGTCTTGCATCATCTTCATGATATATTATTCTAGTTTGGTTTAGAATATAATCACCTTGATGATGGGCTAGCCATACATCAAATCATGGTGTATAGGGTCACAAAAGTGAAACCTCTTTTGTATCTATAACAAATTGTATTCTTATTTAGAGTTTATGTACTTAATAGTCACAATTAAGTACAACTCCAAACCCGAAAACTAGATTTAGTACACAATGACTCTATCTCTTGACTTCATTGTTGCTAGTCGTCATATTCTAATCATCCTATGTATCAAACATAATGATGAAAACCACCACCGGTTTCTAATATTGACGAAGTAATACTAGCAAAATTTATGTTTAATCAAATAAACATTTAACGAAGAAGGTCCCATTAGATGTCCCACAACTAACTTGTTGATTCTTCAATAATTTGGGGTAGTTTCCTTTCTTGTGTCCAACATTTAGGACAATGGAAACTTTATCGGTCGGAATTGATAGATTTAGTATCGTCATTCTCAACAACATTACCTTTAACATTACCTTGTATCAATTCTATTTACTTCTTGAACCTCGTCCTCATCTTAACAGTTTAAGAGAATGCTCCCACTTATTTTAATGAGTCTTTGCTTTGAGAAGCAAAATTGAATTCACGAAGATCACTCTTCATTTGTTCGTTTTAGTCTTAAAACTTTCATTGAAGTGGTTGCGTTATTTTGGTCAATTACGAATTCTGGACAAAACTAATTACCAAAACAATTTATCGCTTCAAGGTACTTAATTCATTTAAGTACATGAAAAACAATCCATTGTAAGTAGATGTGTTAGTCTAGAATCAAAAACCTGTTTGATAATGAATAACTTTAATCTATACTCTTTACAAGAGATCCTTAGCAATGGTTCGTTTGAGGTTTTAGAAGCAAATTCAAATTTTGTCTTTAGTTACGATGTTTTAATGGAGATTTGTATCAAAATCGAAATGATATCGTATATGAATTGTGGTAAAGAAATAGAACAATAATAACGGAATAGTGGAAAACTTAACATTTATCGTTTTATTAATACTTGAAAAACAAGTATAGCATTTACATAGTGACCTCTACCCAACTATGATAAATGATTCCAAGACCCAAACTCATATTGACTTAGGCACGGTGGGGCCGATACATCCTTTATCAATATAACTCGGTGGATTAACGTTTAATCGATTCTACTTTTAGAACTCTTGGTCGATAATATTACATTAACATTTATCTTTAGCCCAAAACACATCCGACAAGGGCACGGTGGGGCCGATACATCCCTTGTCAAAAACTTTTGTTGAGTTCAATCCAAATTTCGAATAAATGTGTCCATGATCCAAACCCACATTAACTTGGGCACGGTGTGGCCGATACATCCCTTATCAACATGAATTCGGTGGATCGACATTTGTCACCCACTTCCCCTACGTAACAAGGTTTGTACCCCGGTGGGGCCGAGCGCATTCCCTCGCGAAATAGGTTTTCATGGTTTCTACTATTTGGTAAGGCTATGTCTCAATTAATTGTTTTAGCGAGAGGTCATGTCAATTTATTATCTATCACGTTTTAAGTGAACTAAAGCGGTGAACTACGATAATTCTAATTGACACGGTCGATAAACTCGATAAAATAAGGATGCATGTTTTAGTTATGGCGATTTAGCGATGCATGCGACATAAAATAAAATGCAAGCATAAAAATAAATAAATCCTAGTATGGCCTTTCCTAAAATAGAAAAACTATTTAACTATTACATATTCGGAAACCAACTCCATTGGTCCCTTGAACTTCGGTTGTGACACGCATCTCGAGGTAACACCGTCTTTATGTATCGCCATTCTTGAAGAAATCCGTCTTTGGGAACTCCGGAATGAATAAAATTACATAATAAATTACATAATTTCCTATTATACATTTGTAACTAAAATAAAATAAATCTATTAAATTACAAAACGGTGATACGAGATCACAATAAAAATTACAACCGAATCGATATTCCCATACATTTCGGGAAATACCAATTAAAATCTAAGGCCATACTAAGTAAAATTACATAATTCAAAATTACATAAATTAAAATTATGACAATCATAAAGAAAATGCAGCATTATAATATGTATGAACATGCTCAATTTTATGCTAAATCGCCTTTAATTAGCCAATATCGTATATTACTCGGTTTTTTTACGGTTTTGATTTCAACATTTTTATAATCACAAAAATACATAAACTCATATTTATGGATAAGTTAATTATCCTAACCTCTTAGGACTCAAAATTTAGTCTTCACTAATAATTTGACCATAATTAACCTATATTTTATAAAATTGTTCATAAATGGACCAAAAATTACAAAAATAAGCTATAAACTTCAAATAAATCACAAAATTTCAAATAAATTCAAAATTCAAAATTTAAATTCATGAACATTCTGGAAAAATACCATGACACTCATAATGTTCAAAATCTTAGGTTAAAAATTTCGAAATTTTCCCGGAAAAACAATGTTGCGGTTTATCGATTTTTAATAAAATAATCATAAAAACATGGAAAAATTATATTCATTAACTTTTCAATTTAGATCTGAAAAAGATAATAAAATGCAACATTAGACGTTTTTCCTAAGTCATAGATTATGTTTTATTAATTTTTCACTAATAATGTCACTATTTATGCTATTTTTCTTCAAAAACCCATAAATCATGCAAAAAGACTTCTTTATAGCCAATTATTTTACACACATCTTGTAAAATTGCATGTGACAACATATTAATTTTCTATGACCAGATTCGAAATTTAACTCATATTAACCTATTTTTCACTTAAATCCGAATTTAATAATGAAAAATCCATTTTTCGAGCATAAAAACTCATAAAATTATGAAAATTTCCAGATCATCTAAAAATAATATATGTGAAAACATATCCAAAAACCACTGGAAAATTCGAAGTTTTGCTAATTTTCGTCCAAAAATGACATTTTTACTCATAAAATCATATTTAAATGCCATTATTGTATAATATGAACAATAAAAATCCGTAAATATAACCAAAATATCCTAAAACATTTTAGGACCAGAAATATTAACATGCATGAATTAACTTCGTGATATATCATAACAACACAAAATTTACAAGTTTTATATGTTAATCTTTATAACTCGGAAAAACTTTTAACCGATTTGCATGCAAACAACCGTGGCTCTTGATACCGATTGAAGAAAATGTAGATCTATATACACTAACATATTCATATATGTTTATAAATTAATTTGTCATAAAATTAATAAAGGTCTTATGCATGCAAACATTAATTAAAGAGATGGAAAAATCTATATCTCACCATGTGATTTTCGGATTTATGGGCACAAGTGAGTTCACCTACTCACTTGTTCTTGAGCTCTCCAAATGGAAGAACAAGGACTCAAAGGTAGAATCCCTCCCAAAAGCATATACCCAAGGAATACATCTTAATAAACCAATACTATTTAGATCTAGTAATAATATTAGTTTTACCATAAAAATGACACAAAATAAATTGTATTTTGGCTCTTGAAAATTTCGGTCAAGAGGTGATGTTTTTGTGAGATTTTATTTCTCTAGAATTATCATAAATTGTAGAGAGTTTTTGGAGGATTTTCTTACACTAGAAAAAGATGGGAAGAATGAATAATTGAGTAAAGAGAAGAGCTCTCCTCTCTTTCTTGTGGGAGGCCGAAAAAGAGAGCATTGGGTAGTATGCCCAATGCCTTTTGTTTTTGCTCTTCTCAAAAGCTTAGGCTTGCAAGGCTAGTACTTAGATATCATGATTGTGTTTTCCACTCAAGATAAAAACACAATATATATCTTACACTACCTCCTCATTTTCGGTTTTTAAGCATAAAATGGAGAACCCATTTTATTTTGTAATTTGTCAAATTTGTCACATGTAACATATTACATGACATGTCACAATGTAATGTATTTTTAACATATTAAAAATCAACATACTCATAAAATATGTCATTTACAAAATCGACTAGTAATTCGTAATTACTTGTACCAAAAATGTTTCCAAATTATAAATTACAACATTCTGTATTTATAATAATTTATTCATTCCGTTTCAATTGTTTCTTTAAACAATAATTTCATCTAAGTAATAAAATAATTCGATTACTTAGACCGTGTCTCATTTAATCATATTTACAATAAGATACGTAAATTATACTCACAAAATCATCCGTCAATTTTAAGTAATTTAATTAACTCGTATCGGTATACGATCAATTAAATAATCAATTAAGAGTATTTCCCTATAGGTATGACCTAAGGGGATCAACTGATCACCACCGTCGCACGACAGTAATGTCAAACTCTAGTCAGCCAATCATTACCGATATGTGTGGACCAGTTGACTGTAAAATATTACATCCCACATGTATTCTTAAAATGAGATTTAATAATGATATTTAAATCATGTGATCGCACTATTGTTGAGGACACATTTCCCAACAAATCCGTAGTATTACAGTTTTCCCCCCTTAAAAAGAACTTCGTCCCCGAAGTTCCAACCCATCTTATAAAATATGGACACCTAACACTAACTCCACAAACCATTCTTCCTTCCACAACATGGCTCAAGATATCGTCTCAACTATAGCATAGGCTCCCAATACTGACTCCATAACATTACCGAATAACCACAATATAATGTTGCCAACTCTGTCTCACTTCTATAACCCTCACTAGCAACTCAATTACCAAGGCAATCCACCGAACAAGATCAACCATCAAGACGGAATGTTACATTCTACCACCCTTAAAACGAACTTCGTCCTTCAAGTTTACTCACACACATAAATCTCACACAATCCGTTAACACTCTCGAGTCTTAAACACACTCCTAAACATCATACTACTACGAGCACTGCCATTACCTGTAATAAAATCAACCCCAACACAAATCCATCCTTTACTCTACACCAACACTCAAACTTCACATTATACTATAACATGTACAACCATCGAACTCTCTTTGTCGCATACTACTCCTCTTAAGATAAATGTTACGTCCTCGTAACTCACTAATACTAGGTCCATTGTCATACCTTCCATAACCCTCATTATCAACGCATGTCAATGATAAACCACTATAACCACTCCCATAACATATATCATGAAATCCTCATTATTGCCATTACTTCATCTCTTCCACACTACTGCAAAACAACATACTTCTATATACTTATACACTCATCTCCACAATCTTAGCTCACAATCCACAAAATATTACACATACTCACATTAGCTTCTCAAGTTCATCTCTTTTATTACCACAAACTCACCCTTGACTTGACATGATACTAAGTCCCAAAACTCCGTACTCACTGCCCAATAAAAGGTGTTAAACCTCTCGTAGCTTCAAGTTCAATACCACACATGTTCCACAATTTCTTTCCACAACTATGTCCACCAATGCCTCATCTAACCCAAGATCAAAAGTACTCCAACAACCTCTCACATCTGTGCCCCATTAACAAAATATTACCATGCCATGACAACAACAAAACCATACCCAACTCTCTCTCATATCATACTCTATAAAAACCAATAGGGTCATACCCATACCGACACTGGTAAGAAACATCGGGAAACAACACAACGGTCTATATGCCCCGACCGACACTGACAAGAAATAGCAGTAAACAAACAACAATCTATGACAATACTCGTATCAAAACAAGAATTACCTTGCACAGTGCACAACAACCACATCGATAGTCATCACAACTTTTACAATCTCATAACACTGACTCAGCACAACTTCCTTGACCACAAGACTTTCTTAAATCTGCTCTACCAGATCACGATGCAGCACATTAGACGGGATCACAAATACCAACCTTATGAATACCATCCATACTATGACTCTTGAGGCCAGAACCTCACACCATTACTTACAGATATCATACATACACATATAATTATAACTTATGACGCGGAACACACAAATATAATGACTCATAACTATGACACCACATCGTTACTCGTGAGGTCAGGACCTCACACCAAGTTTTACACACCTCATGGACCCATAATCGAATCTAACTAGCCAATCCTGATCACGTAAGTTACCACTTGACAATGAATACCTCTCATCCCGGGCTTAACTCAGGTGCCTTCCATAACATATCCTCTCATACACACAATTATCACCCCTCCGGCAAATGTAGCCATAACATCAATACCCAACTTCCAGCGAACACCTCATATATCCACATCTTATACTCCCTCACAACCAAACATACTAATCTCCTCCACAAAATCAACCTCATTAGAACAACTAACTTCCCTAAAGTAACATCATCCTCAACCACTAGAGACAATACTATGACACCAACATCCTTCATGTGACTACTCTCTTACTATCACTTCTTAATATAACAATCCATTTTCTCTCTTTGGTTATCATCCCAAATAATGAACATCCAATCCATCAACAGAATCTACCTCAACATTATTCCCAATTCTATCCTTTATCATGTCGTTACCTAACTCTCCACCAAATTCTCAGATCGTGCAAACACTTTACAAGCTTATTATTCCCTTAATACCTCGAAACGCACGGCTAACATGTCGTCCTGCTCTCCTATATAACCATTAACTCACACCCTCTAGCGAGGCTATCGTTCATTTCCATAATTTCTTACCTTCATGCTCTTTAACTCCGGTCAACGTTCTCTCAACTTACTTCCATCCCTCTTTCCCCCTTTTTACTCAATAATACCAATTAATAATTCATCTCCTTTATCTTTTCTAACTATCTCTTTAGTAGTTTGTTTATTCTCCCATAGCTCCACAACTCTAATTCCATTAATTCATATCAATATCTTATCATTCTTCTTATCATTTATCCTCTCTCATCTTGCTTCTCACTCACCCTTATCACATCAAGTCTACACACTAATGGTTACTCTTCCATTAGTCGTATCTCCCTTTCGTATCAAAATTTACCTCATACCGTTAATTTCCCAAGGAATTACATACTAGGCTCACCTCTTGATATTCCAAATTCCCAAACTCAGTCACTATCTACAAATCCACGTCACGACATAACTCCATCTACGTTCACTACATACCCCTCTACTTCATCCCTCTATAACGGCCTTTTCTCACATATATCCTTAACCAACACAATCCTAACCGTCTCCCTCCATAAATCCTTACACATACCACTATGTCACTATTCATATCCCTCACCTCAATCTTTCTTTCTCACGTTTCTTTACACCCACATCACCTTTGCTCAAATATACTTACTTTTATATTACACTACACACGACTATATCACTCACCATACCTCACAAGACATGCTCTTTACCTCAATTAGTTCACATTCTTCCCTTTTTTTTTTTCCACTATCTCTCACAACCACATTAACACATGTCTTCCTTATCCAACACATGTCCCTCATAAGCCGGCATTCTCCATATCATAACATCCGGTAACTTACGTATCAAGACCGTCACATATATAAAAGAATACTTTAAGACCCAAAACATGCATGTATACATGCCCTACGACTCAAAACAACCGTAAGAACAAAACCACCGACTCAAAATGACCGCCCATCGAAGTACTCGATCGAGTACATGGCATACTAGGTCGAGTATAGGGTACTCGGTCGAGTAACTATATTACTCGGCCGAGTTTTCGACTCCAGAAGCGAACACAATGATCAGATAGGATTACTCGGTCGAGTATTGGGAATACTCGGCCAAGTAGCCCTTACTCGGTCGAGTATTACTTTACTCGGTCGAGTACCAACACAGTTCTTAACATCGTCTAGTTTTCGTAAAACAGTCATATCTCACTCGTTAATTGGTCAATCTGGGCGTGTGACCTATCGTTAGAATCGTAAGAAGACAAGCTATCACATCCAATTGGAATTACAGCAATATCTTTTCTAGAACTCAACTTATGACAGTTTTAAGACAACCCTTCCGTAATCGGTCTTCATACAAATCAAATTTTTTCTAAACCAAAACAATTTGAACATGCATAAGGCAACAACAACAACTCAATACTTCAAGAAACCAGTATATAAGTGAACTTTATCATAACCACATGAAAATTAAACACGACATTCATGTATTAAAACATATGCCCGTAACCATATGCTACTACCAACAATCAAGCATTAACATCATCATGTTCCTATGCACATGTACCACTACCATACTTCATGCTCAAGATTGTATTAAACAGGTAACATGATCACATTCTTCATGCTCAATATCAATCAGTTACGAATTCACAATTCACCCTTCATATTTTACCATGTTCCATGCTCAAAGTTTAACATCAACAAATCCTCGATACATCTTTCAACAACCATCACATTCCACTTCTTTCATCATTTCATCCAACCATGCACAATATTCAAACTATAGATATCAAACACACATGACTCAAACATACAACAGTTTCCCCCCATGTGACCGGCTTGAGATCGTAAGGGCCTTAGTGCGACTCCGGGACGTCTCCCAAGTCTTTGCGGTAGCTCCAAACAACTCTCCCCGGGTTCATTTTATTTAGACTCTCTAAGTTCATTGGGTTCATTAGTTTTAGGTGTCAGAATCTTCGGCTCTGATACCACTTTGTAATACCCCCTCATACCAAGGTACCTTACCAAGGACTACCCTAACATGAAAGGCTGTTACCATCTCGGTTTCCCGATGTTAGTATATCAAAGTTACCAATTCCAAACAACCTTTATTAAAGTATAAAGAGTTAGTGATTACATGTTTCTAAAACCAAACCAAAGTATAAATGAAAGGTCTAACAACTACAAAGAATGCAAGCTAAGTCTCTTGACGGCGGAAGCTAGACTCGAGTGATGACTCCCCTCGACTGTCCCATAGCTAAACATCTGAATTACCTGTCATAATCTGCTCACCATCCCCGAATGGATCACCGCAGGTTTTACAAAACAACAACGGGGTCAGTTACTGAATAATCAAGATAAGACAACAAACAATGTAATCGGCCTGATTATCCTCCATCCCCGGTCTTCCGATCTCACACAGTAACCGACTACACACCGAAGTGTGTAGCCCTGCCAGATTACCCATCGCAACAGGTAATTCTCGCCGCCAGTGGGTGACCGCAGCCCATCCCCACCTAGTCCAGCTCATCAACGAGCGACTAACAATCCCTGTCCCTTAATGTGCACATCCCCTCCCGTGACGGGTTCCACGGAGGGCGAACTAGGGTGTGAAGCCACTCCCGCAAGTGACTCCACCACAATCACACACACAGCATCACGACTGTCACAACACCACAACCGTCACAACACAACCACATCAACACCGTCACCACAACACCCAACCTCCGATGATCAACAAATAATAATCATTACAATAAAATCACAATCTTAAATCTATTAACAGTAAATTGAGTAGGGAAACCCTACCTTTTCGCAATCCGCTTACGCTGCAATCAACCATACAAATGCATAACAATTACCACATTGTCACCTACAACAACAGTTATATAATTCCAATCACTAACTGAAAAACCCTATTTCCCCCAATTCATGAATAAAGACAAACCCTAGAATTAATCATCAACAACATAGGGATAAAGACTTACCGGCGAAATAATGAAAGATTGAAAGCGATAGCTACGATGCCCACACACACATAGGAGAGATTTGGGAGTGATTAGAGTGTCGTAGGTTTGATTAGGTTTGCAAATGACGTTTTAGAAACTGATTATCGAATATATAATCCCTAATTACTCCCGAATCAAACCGCTGAAATATTACTCGTCAGACCGGATACTCAGTCGAGTAAAGTGTATACTCGGCCGAGTATCCTCTACTCGGCCGAGTATCCTCTACTCGGTCGAGTATTCACCATACTCGGCCGAGTATTCCTCGGCAGAACCCAAACAAACTACACTCTTGACACTACTCGGCCGAGTAGGCTCTACTCGGTCGAATACTTAGCTTATAAAATCCGTAGTATTACAAGGAGTCCCGGTTAACTTGGCACGCTTTGAATTGTAGTCCTTGACAGCTGCTTTAATTGCATCTTTTACAAGCATACTACAATGCAGTTTCACAGGCGGCAGTGCCAAATTCTTTGCGATTTCCCTGAATAATACTCCTATGTGATGACTCTCATTTGGACAGGAGTTTGCTGGCAGATGACATCAGTTGGAGCCGTGGGATTAATTTTTCTGGTGTCATCCTTATTTTCCAATGCAATAAGTACAGTTGCTTTGGCCGTGGGCCCTCTAGCTTCTCTTATGTGTTCCATGACAATAACAGTAGAATTACGTAGGAGTGAGTATTATTCAACTGAGGGCATATGGGACTGACTTATATCTTTTGTTATTTATTGGGCTGCAATAACATTACAATAACAGCACAATAACATGCGGTAAAAAAATAAAAAAAATCACAATAACAGTAGAATAACAGCACAATAACACGTGGTAAAAAAAAAAAAAAAAAATCAATGTCGTAAAAAAAATCAAAACGACACTGGAATAACATCACAATAACAGTAGAATAACAGCACAATAACACGTGGTAAAAAAAGAAAAAAAATCAATGTCATAAAAAAAATCAAAGTGGCAGCGGAATAACATCACAATAACACCAGAATAACAGCACAATAACATGCGGTAAAAAAGAGTAAAAAAATCAAAGTGACACCGGAATAACATCACAATAATAGTAGAATAACAACACAATAACACGTGGTAAAAAAAAAAGAAAAAAAATCAAAGTCGTAAAAAAAATCAAAGTAACAACAGAATAACATCACAATAACAACGGAATAACAATAACATCACAATAACACGTGGTAAAAAAAAGAGGAAAAAAAAATCAAATTCGTAAAAAAAAAATCAAAGTTAAAAAAAAAACAAACACAATAACAACATAATAACACGGGGTAAAAAAAGAGTGTAAAAAAAATTAAAGTAAAAAAAAATCCGGTACAAATAGAAAAAGAAAAAAAGGTAACATAATGAGAAAATTAAAGAAAAACATAAGAGAAAAAAAAAATCAAAGTGGTAAAAAAAAAAGCACAATAACAGCATAATAACACGAGGTAAAAAAAAGAGAAAAAAATTAAAGTAAAAAAAAAAGTAACATTAGAAAAAAGAGAAAATAAGTAAATGATAGTGGTTATATATGACATGTAAGATTAGATCTTGACCATTTATCTCTAATATAATCTAGTGGTTGAGATTCAAAGCGCAAACTCACAACTCACCATAAGAAACCAAACTCACAAGATCCTATATATATATATATATATATATATATATATATATATATATATATATATATATATATATATATATATATATATATATATATATATATATATATAGAGTCGGGATCCGGTGAGAACTCCTAAATATTTGAGGATTGAGTAACGAATAAAGTATCACACCATATACAAAACAATATCGCGAGGAAAATTGACAAACAAAACCACCTAAAACTCAAAAAATCAATCGTCAATTTCTCTCTCTAATAATTTTACCAAAATCAATCAAACATCTCAAACGAAAACTATCACAAAATCCTCTCTAAAATCTCGCCGAAAATCCGCAAAAACTTAAAATTCAAAGACGATTTCAACTGCATTTCAACATTCTAGATATATTCGTTCATTAGATTGAATCATCTCACCAGAATTCTCTCCAAAATCGTTGAGGTACATTTATTTCTCATCTTTATCCATTTCTCATGGTTTTTTCAACTTTTGTAGCATTAAATTGATTATACATTTTGATTTTGTTCGAAATTATTGTATGTATGTTGAATTAGATGAATTTAGTAGGATTAAATCAACAAAATCGAACTAATTATCGAGTTATTTAGGGTTCTTTCGTGTTCTTGCTGTAAATTTCTAAATATCTTACTTATAAATATATATATATATAGAACCACTAACATAATGAGAACCGTGAGAACCTTTACTAAATCATCATCAAATCTTGTTCCGAAAGTTTTGATGGATCATTTACCCTTAGTTTAGTTTATTCTAACACATTTTTAGTATAGCTAAATAAGTTTTTTTGATTTTATTAACAAAATATAAACTTAATGTACAAAAATACAATTAGGTATACTAAGATGCCTATAGATGCATGAAAACCAATACTAGGTGCATGAAAATTGTTACATGCATGGAAATGATTACTAGGTGCATGAAAATATCAGGTTCTATGTGCACGAAAACGAGTTCTAGGTGCGTGAAAATTGTTAGATACATGAAAAATGAGTACTAGGTGCATCAAAATTAATAAAATATTCTCAACTCGATTCCTAAATTAGTAATTTATACTTTTGGACCAATAAATATGTTATCTAGACATAAAATTCTATGGTGAATCCAAATATGTCGTTATTTTTTAGAAAAAAAATCATTAAGGCGGAGTTCTCAAGGTTCTCACTATGTAGGTGGTTCTCACCGGATCCCAAATATATATATATATATATATATATATATATATATATATATATATATATATATATATATATATATATATATATATATATATATATATATATATATATATAGGAATGGGATCATGTGAGGATACACCATCTTTTTGAGGATTGAGGATTTCGTTACAATATCACAAAATTGTTCAATACAATATCATAGGTTATTCGATAAAATATCACACACAAAAAACAGCTGTGCAAAAAAAAAAATTATAATTTTTTTTTCAATTTTTTTTTTTTTTTTGGCAAAGGTCAAATTTTTCGTGATATTGTATTGAAGAACATGTGATATTGTATTCACTAATCCTCAATCCTCAAATATTTAGGAGTTCTCACCGGATCCCGACTCTCTCTCTCTCTCTCTCTCTCTATATATATATATATATATATATATATATATATAGGAATGAGATCATATGAGTATGACTCATATATTTGAGGATTGAGAATTAATACTAGCTGTCAGATCTAAGAGATCCAACATCCATGATTTAGTGCGGATAAGTAAGGGTAATATGGTAATTTCGCGGACGCACATATATACTCCTTATTCCATCGAACAAACCTAATTCATTCATTCTCACCCAAAGTCTTTCTCTATCTACCTTCTATCTTCTTCGATGAATCCCTAATTTTTCCGTTTTCGTGATTTTTTTGTTTCGAATTCAATCTCAACTCAATCATTTGTCATTCTTCTATTTCTTATCAACGATCATACTCTTTCAATTGAAATTGCGATGTCAGGTACATCTACTTTATCTTTAGTTTTTAATTTCAAATGTGATTGTTGTTTCGCTACATATATTTGCAATTACTAGTCATCTTACTGCGTTTGTTATGATTTTGTAGCTACTCATCGTGATTTCAATGCTTTGTATCTCTTTTTCCTAAATTAGGTTTAATTTGTGAGGATTTCATATGATTTATTGATCTTCTTTCTCATATATCTAGGTTAATTTAATTCAACAAGTTACTAATTTGTTATATATTCAAGAATTTTTCAATGTTAAACTCACCTGATGTTATGAGTTTTTTTGTTCTCGATTTATAATTTTGATGAGATTGATTCATAGTCTTGTTATTTGATTGCGATTTTAAATTATTTCACTTTGTTCGAGTTTTGTTGTCATGTAAACCTAATTTACATGTGTAGTATCTTGTTTCAATTTTTTTTTAAATTTGTGTCGAATTTACATCAACATTGTTACTCTTTATTGTTAGCTAGTAGTAGTATACATTTCGCCGATTTAGGTTCTAAATTGTTTGACATCTTATAAGTATCACGTATTTCTTTGCTAAAGTATCCAGTGTGATATTGTTTAGAAGACTATGTGATATTGTTTAGCGAAAAATATTGTTTTATTACATCCCTTTTACTTTGATTGTCAGAAATCAATTACTACTTGTTTGTTTACATTGTAGTTTTTTGTGCTATTTTTTGTCAGATCGTGAAAGTTGTTTAGCTTTGAGCGGCCTATTGGACAGAGATATGACTTTGTCCAAATTAGCCTAAGAAGCTTTGGGCTTAAGGCTTAATTTACCTGCCAAATGAGTCTCCAAGTTTGGTGTATGATTGGTTTTGGTATAGATTTGATGTTGAGTTGTCATCATATGTTTCGATTTACATTCTCGCTTGTTTATTGAGTTGCGGTATTTTGTTTGACCATCACCATTTCATCTTGTTGAGCAGCAAGCACAACATAAATTTTAAGATGTTGTTGGTTCTTCCGATTCCATTGTTTTCATCGTGTATTGAAAAAAAAATTAGATCGGATTTGTCTAATTTCAGATTGTGGCCTTGCTCATATTTTTTCGTAAGTGCTCTTAATTCATTGACGGATTCGAATTAATCCACTTTCTTCTATTGGTACAATAGGTTGGACTTTGTCCCACTAGATTGTTGGTTGCGTAAACCAGGTTGGTTAAAAAAGGTGAAGCATCCTGCGGAGTAAATGTGTTGGCCACCTTTTCTTTCTTTGAGATGGATCATCGATGAAGTGGAAGTAGATGCCACAACACAGTATGGTTCATTCCTCTTGACGAGCTTTATTTTGCATCCTTGTATATATCCCACATGTTTGCTTACTGGGAATGGCAGATCCACTTTTAAGGGGATATGAAGTCTCATGATGCGTCCAGAGAAGCTAATTGATAAAACCAAGTCATAAATGAAGCTAAGGATCAGTGTTACTTTCCAAGGGGATATGAAGTTTCATGATATTCTTCATTGGTGTCGTACTAATGGTTTGATGTAATTGAGTTCCTGAAAGTTGAGTAGATAGTCAGGTGGCTGCATTAAGTTGAGTCATGGTCATGAAATGGTTGTAAAAACGGTTGTACTGGTGTTTAAAACAAGATAAGGTTGGACAAACGTCAAGCAAGAAGTTGAAGATTGTGCTGGAAAAAGATGCCAAAAAGGATAATAAAAAGAAATTGGTAAATGTAGAGGAAGAGAAAGGAACTAATCTGTACTCAGTTTGTGTTGAAAACTTTAATTGAATATGCAAAATTGATGTAATTTTGGAAGGATAGTAATCTGTTGTAGTCGTTATAAATTAATATTATTGTTGTTGTAATTTTGTGATATTGTTTAGAATCAGCAATGATATTTTATCTTATATGCTGTGATATTGTTTCTCAATAGCAAAAAGTTTGAGGGTTTCAAGATTTCTTGTGAATGTGATATTGTTTTGGATAAAGTGTGATATCGGGATGTGTGAAGTTTGATATTGTTCGGTAATGCTTCTAGAACAATATGACGTGATACTTATGAAGATATATATTGTTTCTTATAACTGTTTGGAAACTAGCAAATAAAGATAAATATATGATATTGTTAATAGCATAGTGTGATATTATTAGCACAATAACTTGATATTATTTACCATATCATTTGATATTTTTTTTTTTTTAAAAGAACTAAATTATTTGATATTATTAACACAATAATGGTGATATTGTTTTATGATATTGTTTACCAAATCTTGTGATATTGTTAAGCCAGTAGTGTAATATTGTTTACCACATCTTGTGATATTGTTAAACTAATAGTGTGATATTTTTCTCAAAGTCATTTGATATTGTCTCATGAAAGGTGATATTTTTTATAATTAAATGTGATATTGTTTACTAAAACTTGTGATATTGTTAAAACAAACGTGTGATATTGTTTACCAAAAAAAATGAAATACTTTAAGAATCATATATTCTCTATTTAATGACATAAAAAAGAGGCAAATCCTGATACAACTATAATATTGTTACCATTACTTTACATTCCAACTCAAAAATGCAAAAAAAAAAAAAAAATAGATACAAATTTATAATCGCTTGAAACAATATCTAAAAATACAGAATTTGTCTTTATAAGAGAAATGAATAAAAAAACATGATTTGTTTAGTTGATCATGCACTATAGACTTCGAAAGATTTTAAGTAACCTCCAAAAGCGAAGAAATAAAACATCATCTTTCAGACAAAAGAAAATACAACAAATATAAAAAACACACCATATTACAAACATTTACAAAAACATTTTACATTATTTTACTGCAAACCATGACATTTTACAAATAAAAACACCATACTATAGCATTTTAGTGCCTTGATGACATTTTACAACTTAATTATGTAGTAGTCAACCTGCCAAAATGTATGAAAATAGAGTACCACGAATATTCACATTCAATATCACATCATACAAACAACAAGTTCACACGTTTTCCGTTATCATAGCCAACATGTAATTCGACATTACTCATTTTACGAACACAAACGATTACTTCAATTCTATCATATGAAACTATAATTTTGCACAATTAAACAATGTTAAACCCTAACTTTCGCGATTAAAACAATATGAAACCCTAATTTTCACAATTAAACAAAGTTGAACCCTAATTTTCACAATCGATCAATATTAAACCCTAATTTTAGCGATTCAAACCAAAAAGACATCTTATAAACAACTAAAACTTCAATTGATGATAGTAATTGATTTAATGTGTCGATATTATGAACGAAAAACGTTTAAATCATTTATAAGTAAGATATTTAGAAATTTACCACGAAAGAACCCTAAATAACTCGATAATTAGTTCGATTTTGTTGATTTAATCCTACTAAATTCATCTAATTCAACATACATATTTTGTCAAAATGTATAATCAATTTAATGCTACAAAAGTTGAAAAAAACCGCAGCTAAATGGATAAAGATGAAAATAAATGTACCTCAACGATTTTGGAAGAATAGATGATTCAATCTAATGAACTATATCTAGAATGTTGAAATGCGGTGAAATCGTCTTTGAATTTTAAGTTTTTGCAAGATTTTAGAGAGGATTTTGTGATAGTTTTCGTTTGAGATGTTTGATTGATTTTGGTAAAATTATTAGAGAGAGAAATTGACGATTGATTTTTTGAGTTTTAGGTGGTTTTGTTTGTCAATTTTCCTCGCGATATTGTTTTGTATATGGTGTGATACTTTATTCGTTACTCAATCCTCAAATATTTAGGAGTTCTATATCCCGATATATATATATATATATATATATATATATATATATATATATATATATATATATATATATATATATATATATATATATATATATATATATATACTCCGTATAATATGTCAAGTATTCCTTGTCAATTGCCATAATCGAGCGCCGTTTTGTTTCTTGATTTCTTTATAAAGTTTTCTTGTTTCTTTCACTTGTACAATTATTCTTTCTTTTATTTCTTGTTTTCCTTCAATTATTAGTCATTTTACGGCTAACGAGTGAGATATGGTATGAAAAATATTTTAATATACTTTTTCCATTATAAAAACTATACGGAGTGTATAATTTTAAAAAATATATAAAGTCTTTTGAATGGGAGTATAAGTACATCATTTTAAATGAATTTCATTAAAATTGTGGATGAGAGCGAGATGTCTTTGAGGATAACGAGCACATATCATATGGTGTACGTATTCAAGAGTGTCAAGATCTAGTGGTGGGAGGTAATGGAGTGGTTAGAGGTGTGGATGGTCGTCGTGTGGTAAAGATTGTCATGAGATGGTTGAGCGGTGTCAGGGATGGTCATGGCCCATGGGGTGGTTGAATGCGGGATGGTTGGATAGGGGCATGGTTATCATTTTCAGTACGAAAGATTCATTTTGTAGTATAAGATTTACTTGTACGGGAAACCTAAATAATTAATGGGAAAGAGGGAGTATAACTGTGTCTTTCCCATGACAAAGTAGTTTGCTCCAATTAATTTTGTTATTAAAAATAAGAAAGTCGGTCCAAACTTATTAATTAATACGGAGTAGTAATAATGGAGGATTTATTTCCGTCTCAATTTAAAAAATGAGTTTTGAGTACTACTCGGTACTTAAAAAGAAAAGTAGGGAGTTCCCTTTTGATAAATGTTGATTTCTTGGTCCCTACATAAGATCGCAATAGGGGGTATTAGGATTGCAAGCCTGAGATGGTGATCTCAATGTTGTTAAAGCCTCGTTCATTATACAAAAAAATGTCGCATCAACTAATAAATTTCAACATGTCAACTTCAAATTAATTCAAGGATAAGCTACGGAGTACTATATTTTACGAGTAATTTTGAATGATGTCAGCTTCAAACTAATTAGGAACCCTGTTAAATGGCGGTCAAAAATACCCTTTAATTTGAAGACAACATAATTATCAAGAGTGCACCTTCATCATGCATCTAAATATCTAATTATAACCTCACCTCTGAATATGTCCTATTTTTAAAAGGGATGAATTATGCATTACGTTAACTACCTAATTATCGTTAGCTGCCTGCCTCAATGGAGTCATTCAGAAGCATCTTTAAGAAAGGGGTTTAAGGAAGCAACTTTTAAGTGAAAGGAAAACCAAAAGAAAATACATTTTTTCTTCCATCCTTAATTGTTATTCTATTTGTTATCCGAATAAGAATTGTTAGAATATGAAAATAGCACAGTAAGGATGGATCACTTGACAAAAACAAAGAAAGTTTTATCCTAAATCAATTGACTATAGAAGTGGAGGAGTAGCCCTCTAATTTATAAAGTGGTACAATTTCTCCTTTTTAATTAATGTGGAACATTCATTTATGGGTAGAGCTGGACTCTGGTGCGGGTTGGCCCGGTCCGCCCAACCGGGTCAACATTTTCTCAGCCCCCTTGGCCTGCCCAGCCCGCTCCAATACCCGGGCCGGTTTCGGGTATAGCTGTTCATGGGTCATCCCGTCCATTAGGCCCGCCCGTCCAGCCCGCTTATTACGTGGGCTTGGACAAATATTTTTTACCTGAAAAATTAAGAGAGTGGGCCAAGCCCAGCCCGCCAAGTTAAATGGGCGGGTATGGACAACAAGAAAATCTCGTGGGCCGGCCCCATTAGGCTCGTTTACTATTTAAATCCTTTACTTTTACTCTTAAAAAAATTCATTTTCAAAGAAAATTGTATCAATTTTATATTTATATGGCTGTGGAACACTAAAATATTACGTAAACTATAAAGGTTAAAATATAACGAAAATATTTATATATTGGGTACCCTTATATATTTTAATTAATAAAACATCTACATTGAAGTTTCGTGTTACGGCCCATTAGCCCATGGGCCGCCCCACTTTTGACAAAAAAGGGCGGGCAAGGGCAAGGATAATTGGCCGATAATTAAAGCCCGGCCCGCCCACTAAGATCTTAAAGGGCAACTTTTTCCTTCAAAACCTGGCCCATGTCCGGCCAAAGCCCGCATTTGAACACCTCTAGTTTCGGGCCCCCTCTACCCCAGCCCACACGGCCCAAACCCGCTCAGCTTGCCTGGCCCGCCCCCTTTAACCCATTTTGACCAACTGGGCCGGTTTAGAGCCATCACCTCCCAGCCCGACCCGCCCTAGCCCGCACACCCCTAGCCCGTGTTGTGGGCTCGGCCTCCCTCCCCACCAACGCGGCATGCCTACAACCTGGCCCGGTCCGTACCGAACCGACCCATTGTCCACATCTACATGTGGGTTTCATATTCTGACTGTTGGAGCTTGTGTCCTCCACAAATTAGTGTGATAACATTTATAAATCTCTTATAGGTTCACAAGGGTATACTTCGTATTTTATCAGTTGATTAACGATTACCTAATAACGGTTGGCTTGCTAGAAAGTTTGACGTTATTATCATATTGATGGCGGTGATCGACTGGTCCCTAAAAGTCACACCTAAAGGATGTGTTTGAGAGATGTGATTATGGAAATGTAATCACATTGATGCCTTATATGACTAAAATGATAGTTCATGTAATTGACTAAACAGTTAGTCAACGTGTTGATGAGACGATTATTTAATGTCGATTAAATAATATTAGCTGAGACGAATTAACTGTCAATTCGTAAATTGAATATAATATGTTATATTTAATTAACGTATATAATGTTAGCTTGAACGAATTAAGATGTTAATTCGTAATTAAACGTAATCGGTTATATTTAATTAGCTAATTATAAATATGCGATATTTATAGTTAAAGTATATATTATACGAGATTGTCATAATAAATTATTACTGACTGATATTAATAACTCGACTGCAAGCTGTTGTGTGTAGACTTATTAATACGGAATAATATAAATGGCAATTTAATTATACACTTTATATACATTTTGTAAACTACCAAAATAAGAAGATTTAATCTCATCATTTTGGTAGGTGGATAAACCGAAAATAAGAAGAATATACCTCTTATTTTCGGTTGGTTTGGCCGAAATTTAGGAGAGAAAAGATCTCCCCTTGACTTCTCTTATTTCGGTTATAATAAGAGAGGAGGAGATTATTTTCTTAACCGAATTTTTAACCTAGCACACTGTCATCTAAACAAAAACACAAAACCCTAAATTAATTAAGAGAATTTGGGGATCTATTCTAGCAAGAACAAAGGCATATCTCATATCATCTTGGGTGCAACTGATACGCGAATATCATTGCAATATTGTTCTTTGGCCGATTTTGCTAGGACCAAAGGTTGATTTCATAATCTCTCTATTTTGTTTATGCAAATTTCTTTTATGACTAGTTTTCATATCTATAATTTCGTTATAATCCTTATAATGTTAATGGAAGTATACCGATATTTCCTACAAGTGGTATCAGAGCCAAGGCCACGAAATTATTTTATATGAATTTCATAATTGAATTTAAACAAAAGTGATGGATTGAAAAAAAAAAAAAAAAAACAAAAAATTCCGGCCGTGAATTTTTTTTTTTCTTCCGTAAGTTTTTTTTTTTTTTTTTTTTTTTTTTATGTATTATTCCATTTTGATTTAGTCATATTTTGTTTTAATCCGTTAAGATGATAATATGATAAATTTGTAGATGTTTTGATTTAATTAGGATTAGATTGAAATGTAAATGGAATAGTTTTGATTGATGATGATAATTTGTTTTTTGCTATATATTTTTTGGCATATATGGTTTTAAATTGTTGTTTAGAATCATATTTCATTAATTCATATGTTTATGATTATGCCAATTTTGTTCTAATAGCAACTATAAACGAATTTGTTCATCTAAATTTTTTTTTGTTTTAGGGCATAATGCCGAAATGAAAAGAAAAAATTAGGGCTGTTTTCAATTTTTTTTTTCAGCCGAGTGCATAAAAAAAAAGGCTTACTGTTTTTTTGTGCTTCGGTTTTTACACAAATACCGAAAAGAAAGAAAAAAAAAAGGTTTTTGTTTTTGTTTTTGCAATATGCCGAGAGCTATAAAAATTTTTTTTTTTTTTTTTTTTTTTTTTCTGGAATGTCGAGACCAAAAAGAAAAAAAAAAGGATTTTTTTGTTTTGTTTTGGCCAATATTGATTATACATTAAATTTATAATGTATGATTATTGTTGTGAAAAGGTTCACAAATTAAGATACCTAATTATTTAAAAGAGGTTTAAAATAATATTGAATTAATTCATATTACAAGTTTAATATGTATTAAGATTGAAATTAATGTGAGTAATTGAGGAATTGTCACTTAATTTGATCATTTAAATAGGTGGTTTGGGAAATTAATCTTCATAATTAAGGAATTATGTCTTGCATGTTTAATTTTTTTTAGTTGATGCATTTCTTTTGTTGAATGAATCGTTGAATGGATTTATTTACGTATTTTTGCAATCGGTTGTAATTTGTAATACCTAGTGTGACCTTAGTTAAATTATGTTTTCGTAATGATGGAAACATAATTTTTAATGTAATTTGAGATCTCGTATCTCCGTTTTGGTTTTCTTTTATATTATGGTTTTGAAATTAGAATGTAAATAGGTTTATTAGGTAATTTTAAATTGTAATTTTAAAGAAGACTAAAGATGGAGATTGGAGCTCACTCCCGCTATATGGATCAAGATGGAACATCAAGACAAGCTTCTCGGGTCCGAGGATGGATTCCAAAGTTGTATTTATGTTCATTTTGGTAGATAGGCCACACTAGGACTTTATTTTGTTTTACGTTTTACCGTTCTTATTGCTTTTCATTCACATGCTAGTTAGTGCATCATTTTCCGCCTAAAACCAAACCACCTACTAAAATGCATGAAAATTGACTCATATAGATTGTATGTTAGTTTTCATAGACATACATATGTCACACAGTTTAAGCCATCACCTTAGTTTATTCATTCACGCATGCTAGATATTAATTCACTTAAAATGAATTAAAATAAAGTTGATGGGACCTTCCTCTAAAACGGAAATTGAGACTAGTCTTTATAAGGGCAAACAACTATGAATCCCTTCTTCGTCGGTAGGCATAATATGACCCCTTCTACGTTGGGTAAGTAGTTTGTGTTGACTTAGTTTATCTCAACATTATAGTCCGAAGAGTTTCTCGTGATTATGATGGACTAATGATAGAATTTACAGAAATTTATCGACCAAGAATTCTAACAGTAGAATTAGCCAAAAGGTTGGCTTATCAATTTACAGATAATTGAGTCTTGGGATCATTTATATAATTCTTGAGGGAGGTCAATTGTATAAATGCTTGAGTCTTCGCTTATAACAGTTTTGCATTAAGACTTAAAATCATAACGATGCATATGCTTATTATTTTTATTCTTCTTTTCGCAGTGTAGAATACGTTTATTTTGATAATACTGTTACAACAAATGGCTGGAAATAACGAAATCCCAATGCCGAGTGCCACACTTGGACGCGAGTCCTGGCTTAAAGTTTTTATGGACAACATGAATCGGTTCACACGGATCAAGAATAATGGGTCCAACTTTGCGGATCGGGAGGCGGCAAGACTACGGAATGCTTGCCATTCTTGACGGTAAGCTCAAGTACTTAACTGAGCCAATACCGGTAAACCCAGGCCCCAATGCAGGAGTTAACGAGTCACTTGCTTATAGTGATTTCGTCATGGAAGCAGGTGAGATAAAGAACGTACCCATCTTTGCAATAGAAACCAATTTGCAGAGACGCTTCATTGCCCAAGGTGCAAAAAATATTTTCACCACGCTCACTAACGAGTTCTCAAAAGCACCGAGAATCGTTACTTATGAGCATACATGTCACTTCTTTGATGCGAAACTCCAGAAGGGCCAACCGGTTAGCCCACATATTCTTAACATGATTGAGAATGTCGAAAATTGGAGGCACTTGATTGCAAAATCAGTGAGAGCATAGTCATTGACCGAATGCTTCATTCACTTCATGATGGTTTTGCCCTTTTCAGGGCGAATTACTACATGAATGACTTGAAGAAAAATCCTCATGAGCTACACTCACTTCTCGTACAGACCGAGAAGGATATGAAATTGAGTGGGAGCATGAAGCAGGATGTTCTCATGATTTCCAACAAGAATAAGGGTAAGGGCAGAGCTCCCGGCGACCTAACTGTAGGTAAGCTAAAGTTTAAGAAGCCAGGAAACGGTAAGAGTGGGCCTGGTGAGACTAGTGGCTCACAGGGCAAGGGAAAGAGCAAGGGCGGTGACATTGAGTGCCACCATTGTCACAAGACTGGACATTGGAGGAGGAACTGTCCCGTGTACTGTGAGGACATAAAAGCAGGCCGTGTCGTTCCTGTTGGTATGTCATCTTATATTCATATGATTGAGATTAACCATGCAAGTTTCGGAACTTGGGTACTTGATATTGGTTGTGGTTCTCATCTGTGTAATCATTTGCAGGGCCTAAAAAACATCACACCTCTCGGAAAGGGTGATGTGGACCTGCGACTCGGGAATGGAGCTAGAGTTGCTGCAGTCTCGAAGGCAACATACGTAATCCAACTCCCTAGTGGTTTTGAGTTATTTTTATATAACTTTTACTATGTACCCAGTTTGTCTAAGAACATTATTTCTGTTTCCGTACTTGATAAAGACGGTTTTGCATTTTCAATAAAGGATAATAGCTGTATTTCTCTTTTAATGAAATGATTTATGGCAAAGCAGTTTCCATGAATGGAATTTACATCTTAGATCAAACCACGGAAATATTACACGTGAATAATAAGAGATTAAAGGTTGGTGACAAAGATCAAACCTATCTATGGCATTGTCGAATGGGACACATAAATGAAAAAAGTGTAAAGAAACTCGTCGATAATGGGACTATTCTCGCATTCGATTTTTCTACATTTGGCACGTGTGAATCATGTCTTATCGGCAAGATGACTCGAATTTCCTTCAAAGGTGTTGGAATGCGCGCTAGTGACCTATTAGGACTCATACATACTGATGTTTGTGGACCTATGTCAATTACCGCTAGAGATGGCTATAGATATTTTATCACTTTCACGGACGATTTGAGTAGATACGGATATGTCTACTTGATGAAGCATAAAAGTGAGTCCTTTGAGAAATTCAAGGAATACCAGAATAAGGTTGAGAACCAACTGGGTAGAAAGGTTAAAGCACTCCGTTCAGATCGGGGTGGCGAATATCTTTCAAATGAGTTTGATCAACACCTTAAAGACTGTGGAATCGTTTTACAGTTAACTCCACCTGGAACACCTCAATTAAATGGTGTGTCCGAACGGAGAAATCGAAACTTACTTGATATGGTTCGATGCATGATGAGTCACACGGTAGTACCTGATTCATTATGGGGTTTTGCTCTTTTGTCAGCTACTCTTATACTTAACCGAAGTCCGACTAAAGCTGTCGACAAGACTCTATATGAAATGTGGAAGGGAACGGTCCCCAACTTGTCCTTTATTCGGGTTTGGGGCTGCGAGGCTTATGTCAAGTGGAGACACGAGGATAAGCTCGGCCCGCGATCGGTCAAGACATACTTTATTGGTTATCCAAAAGGAATGTTTGGTCATTACTTCTATTCGCCTACCGAACATCGAGTTTTTGTTGCGGCTAGTGCGACGTTCTTAGAGAAAAAATTTCTCGAAAACAAGACAAGTAATAGAACCTTCGAGCTGTCAGAGATTCAAGAACCAACAACCGAGGAACAGATGGAGGAAGTTGTTCCTCCAACTGATGATACGGTTAATATTCCTGAGGAACCTAGGAGGTTGGGTAGAGTCTCTAATCCTCCGGACAGATACATTGGTATGGTCGAGGATAGTGACGTTTTGCTCCTAGAGAGTAATGAACCCGCTACCTATAAAGGTGCCATGACCTGTTCCGACTCAAAGCTATGGCTTGAAGCCATGCAATCCGAGATGGACTCCATGTATGAGAATGACGTATGGGATCTAGTTGATTTACCTAATAAGGTAAAACCTCTACAATGCAAATGGCTTTACAAAATAAAGCGTTCTGTAGACGGGCAACCAGATACCTATAAAGCACGACTAGTGGCAAAAGGTTTCACTCAAGTGCACGGTTTGCATTATGATGAAATTTTTGCACCCGTAGTTATGCTGCGTTCCATTCGGATTATCTTAGCGATTGCCGCTTTTCATGACTATGAAATTTGGCAAATGGATGTGAAAACCGCCTTCTTAAACGGTTATTTGGAGGAGGAGTTGTACATGGTGCAACCCGAAGGTTTCATAGATCCTGAGAATCCTAAGAAAGTGTGCAAGCTTAAGCGTTCCATTTATGGACTTAAGCAAGCTTCTCAGAGTTGGAATCATCGTTTCGACCAAGTGATAAAAGAGTATGGTTTCACTCGATCGGTCGAGGAACCATTCTTATATATCAAGTCGAGTGGGAGCAAGATTGTTTTCTTGATATTGTATGTCGATGACATACTCTGGATTGGAAATAACATTCCTCTCTTATCTTTGGTTAAAGGATGGTTGAAGAACCATTTCCAGATGAAAGATCTGGGTGAGGCACAACGCATATTGGGAATCCGTATCTACCTAGATAGATCACGACGGACGTTATCACTTAGTCAGGAGTCTTATTTGGATAAGATTCTTGAAAGGTTTAGCAAGACCAACTCCAAGAAGGGGAACCTTCCAATGACGTTTGGGATGCAGTTGAGCAAGTCTCAGTCACCCACGACGCCTGAAGGGATTGAGCGCATGAGTCGTGTTCCTTATGCATCTGCAATAGGATCAATCATGTATGCCATGATATGCACACGTCCAGACGTAGCATATGCATTGAGTATGACGAGTCGGTACCAAAAGAATCCAGGTGAAACACACTGGATAGCAGTTAAAAACATCCTTAAATACCTACGGAGGACTAAGGATAGGGTATTGACTTATGGAGAAGATACTAAGCTATGCGCAATCGGTTACGCAGATTCTAGCTTCCATACGGACCGAGATGATTCAAAATCTCAGTCCGGGTTCGTCTTCACTCTTAATGGTGCTGCGGTCAGCTGGAAGAGTTCCAAACAGGATGTTGTATCAGATTCTACCACTGAATCCGAGTACTATGCCGCTTCGGAAGTAGCAAAGGAAGCTATATGGATGCGTCAATTCTTACAAGGACTTACGGTAGTTCCTAGTTCGAATGACCCGATCACCATCTATTGTGACAATAGAGGTGCCATCTTCCAGGCTAAGGAGCCAAAGTCTAGCAACAAGTCTAGACATGTACATCGGAAAGCTCACTTGATCCGTGATTACGTGGAGCAAGAAGAGATAGTGATTGACAAGATAGCTTCGGATGACAACATCGCAGATCCTCTCACTAAACCGTTGAATTATGATAAGCATGAAGGGCACGTTATTTCCATGGGAATTAAACGTGTTCCTGAGTTATAGTAGTTGATTATGGATTCGATACATTATCTTTTTCATATACTATCTATAACTTCATCGTTTTAATATAATATTTTATTTTTCATGTGGATTGTACTGAAAACTTTGAACGCCACAAAGTGAACTGAATTACATTATATTTGTTTTGGTCCGTAATCACCCACATGAGCTGATAACTCTGGCTATTATATTATGCAGTCGATTGATGGTGGGTTCAATGAGCCATAAGTCAAATGGTTGGCTGATCGATCACAGATACGAGTTATAACGATACCTCGTAGGACAAATTTTTTTTTTTGTGACAACGTAATGGAGTCCTAAATGTTTAAAAACATTCGGTGCCAGGTCGTGGATTGGACGTCCATTGTGTTCCTAGAGTAGATTCTTTTGACTATCGACTGTCTCTTGAGATTAAGGCAATTTTTGGGTGACTTTGGTTTCTTTCTCATGGTCTGCCGTAACAGGAGACTAAGTAGATTTTTTCTGGGTCATTTCATACTGTCCTTACATCTGCAGGATTCGAGTTGAAGAAAATATCCAACCTTTATCAGGTTTAGTTATTTCTCAGGGCCACTCGAGGAGTTGTAACTGAAATGCATGGCCATGCTCGAATGATGATTCGTTTATCAGTTAAGTTACTCTCTAGTCGGGGAAACCACTTGATACGTGCATATTCTATGCACTTTATTCGCAGTTTTAGATGTATTTCCATGCGTATTTGTTAGCTTTAAGCTATTATTTCTCCTGAAACGGTTTACTTTGTGATTTCTATGATTTATTGTAGGAATGAGTGGAAGTGAGCTGAATCAAACCTAAATCGTCCTCCGGAGGCAACTTCAGGGAAGCTTGGAAGAAGGGAGTTCGTACTCACTCACCTTGGGATGCGCGCATTGGAGTGAAGTGGCTGATTTGAAGAGGAAAGGAGGTTACTGCACAGCTCAGTTGGTCGATCGACCAACCTCTTCAGTCGATCGACCGTGGACGTTCAGCAGGAGTTACTGTACTGCACTGGCTGGTCGATCGACCATGCCCCTTAGTCGATCGACCAGGCCGCGAGGCTGAGATTGATTTTTCGTGTTAGACTTTTAAAAGCCCAATTGTAATTAACTTTTTGGCGTCGTTTATCAGTAGAACGTAGAAATAATTTTAGGTTATGCTTTTCATTATTGAAGAAACTGAAGTTTAGATCTAGTTTTGGGGAGGCGACGGATTCCACTTTTCAATTACTTTGTTCATCAATCGATTAGTAAGCTTTATGACAATTTCCTTCTTCTTTATTTCTTGTTGTTACTAGTTTTTATATAAGCAATTCAGTTTTAATCTTTTGTCTTAAGTTCAATTTCAACCATGTCAATTTCATTGTATGTTTTTAAGTTTGCAATTGTTTTAGTTTTAATCATGCATAGCTAATCTTCTTGATTGGGAACGAGGTGAGCCATGGCATAAATTAGGTTGATTTATTAGTATGATTTCTTCCGTATCGATCTTGTTTCCTTTTGATAAACCCATCTTGCTAGATTGAAAGATTAGTAGGTTAAGTTTTCTTTAGTTTTGGGATTTCCTTTGAGCGAAAGCTTGAGAAATTCTAGGGAATTAAAAGATCGTAAGGTTAAATTTGAGCATTGATCGAAAGGCTTGCTCTTACTCCCTGAGACCGTTCCAAGACCTCAGCTATCTCTTTTGACTTGACCTTAGCCATGGTGAACCGAAGTTCCTGATCTCTCTTTATCTTATTTGAGAAACTATTTATTTTGTCAATTAGTCTTTAGAATCAAACCAATTCAAAATCCCCGTTTAAATTGTTACTTCAATAGATTAAAAATTAGCAAATAGAATTGATCTTGTGTCTCTGTGGTTCGACCCTTGCTATCACTGTCTACAGTTTTAGTTCGGATTTATAAATTTAATTTTGATACAAAACGACGGTATCACCACTCTTGATATTGATCACTTGTAAAATACGACCTTTGTGAATACGGATTTTGCAAATTGTTTTACATTGAGTGGAAGAAATTTTAGGATATGAGAATCGGTTATCGCACATACACTTGTGAGGACAAGTGGGAGTTTGTTGGAGCTTGTGTCCTCCACAAATTTGTGTGATAACATGTATAAATCTCTTATAGGTTCACAAGGGTATACTTCGTATTTTATCAGTTGATTAACGATTACCTAATAACGGTTGGCTTGCTAGAAAGTTTGACGTTATTATCATACTGATGGCGGTGATCAACTGGTCCCTAAAAGTCACACCTAAAGGATGTGTTTGAGAGATGTGATTATGGAAATGTAATCACATTGATGCCTTATATGACTAAAATGTTAGTTCATGTAATTGACTAAACAGTTAGTCAACGTGTTGATGAGACGATTATTTAATGCCGATTAAATAATATTAGCTGAGACGAATTAATTGTCAATTCGTAAATTGAATATAATATGTTATATTTAATTAATGTATATAATGTTAGCTTGAACGAATTAAGATGTTAATTCATAATTAAACGTAATCGGTTATATTTAATTAGCTAATTATAAATATGCGATATTTATAGTTAAAGTATATATTATACGAGATTGTCATAATAAATTATTGCTGACTGGTATTAATAACTCGAGTGCAAGCTGTTGTGTGTAGACTTATTAATACGGAATAAAATAAATGGCAATTTAATTATACACTTTATATACATTTTGTAAACTACCAAAATAAGAAGATTTAATCTCATCATTTTGGTAGGTGGATAAACCGAAAATAAGAAGAATATACCTCTTATTTTCGGTTGGTTTGGCCGAAATTTAGGAGAGAAAAGATCTCCTTTTGACTTCTCTTTTTTCGGTTATAATAAGAGAGGAGGAGATTATTTTCTTAACCGAATTTTTAACCTAGCACACTCTCATCTAAACAAAAACACAAAACCCTAAATTAATTAAGAGAATTTGGGGATCTATTCTAGCAAGAACAAAGGCATATCTCATATCATCTTGGGTGCAACTGATAGGCGAATATCATTGCGATATTGTTCTTAGGCCGATTTTGCTAGGACCGAAGGTTGATTTCATAATCTCTCTATTTTGTTTATGCAAATTTCTTTTATGACTAGTTTTCATATCTATAATTTCGTTATAATCCTTATAATGTTAATGGAAGTATACCGATATTTCCTACACTAACACGCCTATCACATGTTAGAACATGAAAACGGACATGAGCCTTACTTGGAAGGAGGAGAGATGAATCACTTGACAAATACAAGGAAGGTTCAATTTTAAACTAACTAGTGATGATGCCACACCTTTGTTGAAAAAAATTATTCGGCATGCATTTTAGTCCAAGCGCAAAATAAGACCCTTGAAGAACATCGTTTCAATTGAATTGTAAGTTTGCGTAATTTTGACCGGTTGATTACACATCACGTCTTTGTCGGAGATAAAGTTGTTCGAAGTATAATTGAAATACTAATGCTGAGAAACTTTTTTCGAAAATCGTACCACTTAAAATTTACACATTCATCTATTTATGTAAAAGTTATACAAACCCTTTTAGTTAAAATAAAGATATACGTAGTTTAATAATATTCCTAAAAATAAAAGTAGGATATTTTCTTTCAACCATTATTTAAGATCAATAATAATAATAATAATACTTTTCCCTTTAGTTCAATTCACTTAACGAAAAATTATTCACGCATCTAAAAACAAAACAATTAATCACCACATTTCCTTTAACATTTTTTCCTATTTAATTTACCTCTTGATCTCCTCACTAATCAAGTATCTTAATTATCAATACTCATAGCTCACAAAATAAATGAAAAGTAAACTTAAAAGATAAGAATATGGGCATATGGTTATAAAACCTATAAAAGTTTTCATTAACTAATCATCCATTTAATATCTATTGCTCATGAATTTCCAAATTATATACTATATTTCATGGTTGAAAATTGTACGAAGTATTTGCTTATGGTAAGTATGGGCACATGTTATGTAAAAATAAAATTAGCATCCCCTATATTAAATTGTTATTGTTGTTTTGTAATATGTTAAAGTATATTTTAATTGTTATTTTGTTCATTCTTATGAATCGTTTGCTTTATATTTGAACTCATAATTTTCAATTGGTTTAATTTAAATGATATACTTGGGAGAGAGTTTTGATTCTTTTGTTAAATGTTCGACATGTTGACGTTATAGTCAATAAAACTTTTGTATGAACTTTACAACATCATCAAAGACACGTTAATGTAGATAAAGTAGAGCATCCTAGCTTGTAAATAGTTTGAAGAGAGAAGATAATCGAAAAAGATACAAGACTGGGGTAAAAATTAAAGGTAAAAATTTAATGTAGAAACTGATAAGTTATTGATGTACCGTTTTATTAGTAGATAAAGAAAAAAAGAATGTATTTTGTGTCAAATGTCAATGAGTTGTAAAGTTTGTAGAATGGATTATGGATAACTATTTTGCTCATATTAGGGTAATTTTATTTTGATAAAGAGAGTGGTAATTAAAGATTAGGAGTAATAATGACACTAGAAATAATTTTTAGATTAAAAAAAGAACAATAAAAATAAACAGAGAAAGTAAGGATAAATATTATTTGATCAATACGAACACAAAGAAACATAGCGGTCCCAAAGTTGTAAAACGTTTTTTTAGAAACTGATAAGGGATTGGTCATAGAGATGTGCAATGTCGTGGGAGGACTAGGATGGTCACGAGAGATAATCCTAGTCTAGGGCAGATTGCACCTAAGCGAGTTTTGAGGAAGAAGACCAACCAGGCTAGGGTACTTGATCTAAGGGAATTTCTACTCTCGCACTTTTGATTGCGAGTATAGTTCAACAAAGAGATACATGGGTGGTGAGCGAGTCCTTCCTAAAGGTGCAATCAAGGCTAATCACTTCAGCTTGTACTCCCATGAATGTACAACAAGGATCCTTATACACAACAAGGATACTTACTAGGGTGACTAGACATGAATCCAGAGTGCATGAAGGGAAGGAAGGGGAGTTTATAGTAAATTTCAATACTAAACTAATACAAGCTGCTGAAATGGTTGATAAGGGAGGGGGGCGGGGGGGTTCTTCGTCTCTTGATTAAGTTTGGTATGTTGAATATTAGGGACCTAAATAGTGAAACCAAGCAGAGGGATGTGAAGTGGTATATGCATCATGCTGGGGTGTCACTATTTGGGCTCTTTGACACTAAAGTAAAATCTAGTTCTATCAATAAAGTTGCTGCTAATATCTTTGATGGGTGGTCTTATATTACCAATAATAATTACCATAATGGGAGTAGAATTTGGGTGATTTGGAAGAGTCAGCAACTCCATGTTACGGTTGTTGAAATGGCTGCCCAGTATTTCATCTTAGAATAAAAAATATAGGTGGAAATGGGGAATTATTTGGTACCTATGTCTATGGGTTTATTAAGATTGAGGAGAGGGTGCCTTTGTGGAATGCCTTGATGAGATGGAATATTGCTGGTCCATGGGTGGTACTTGGGGATTTTAATAATGTAATGTATTCAAATGAAAGAATTGGAAAGATAGTAAAGAATGCTGAAATGATCCCTTTCAGAATGCTATGGCTTCATGTGAGCTGCAGGATATTAAGTCAACTGGTGCATTCTTTACATGGACAAACAAGCAACCAAGTGCTACTAGGGTATTCAGGAGAATTGATAGGGTTCGTACTGACTAGCTAAATGTTTATTATTATGCCCATTTTACTCCTGAGGGTTATTTTGAACACTGCCCATGTCTTGTGGAGTGTGATACTATGACTATACCTATTAGGAAACCTTTTAAATTTTTAAACATGTGGAGTAAGATTGGGCAATATAAGGAGGTGGTTTAGTGTGGCTGGAATTGTGATATTCAAGAGACACCTATGTATAAAGTGGTTAGGAAACTTAAACTTCTTAAACCACTTCTTAAGCAATTGAATCGGAAGCTTTTCTGATGTGGAGAGGAACACTGATATCGCCTACACAACACTTTTAGATTGTCAGAGGCAGCTACAACTGGATCAAGAGAGTACAGTGCTTATGGATGTGGAATATCAATCTAGGGAAAGTTATATAATGTTGGCTCAGGCAAGAGAGGATTATCTGAGACAGAAAGCTAAGGTACAATGGGCCAGGATAGAGATGCTAATACAACTATGTTCCATAGAATTATACAACAAAGACAAATTCAAAATAGAGTGCTGAGAATATAGGATGTTGAGGGAAAGTGCTGCAAAACACCAGATGATGTCCTGCAAGCCTTTGTTACTTATTATGAGGATTTATTAGGTACTACTGCTGATACTATTCGATTTTATCCTCATATAGTTGTGATGAGGGTTGGAACGCCGTCTATTCTCCCTATCAAACACTATTTATAATCTTAACAAACTACTCTTAGTAGAGTGGTAAGTAAAGATTGGATCCCAAGGGACGGGTATTGTATTGATTTATCGGTTGTTGAAAGCTATGTCTTGGTTGTCACAATTTGGGTTGAGTTTGATGTTTGAAATCTAAACTACTTAACAAAGGAAATGTAAACAAATGAAAGTAAAGTAAAGTAAACAAATGGGGTTGTAAATAATTGATTAAGACACTAGGGTATCATGGGTTCATAAGGGAATCATGGTGAGATCAAATAAACAAGTTTCATAGATGCAAACAATTTATTGTTGTAATGGAATCGAGTTAGTTTATATCTTACAATTCTTAGGAAGTTTTGGGTCTCGGAGCCGAGTCGGTCAAGACTTTACAACTCCTACAAGTCGACTAATTCTCCCTATTCAACTATATGCATGGTCTAATAGACCTTGAGTTGGTTTATGTCTTACAAGTCTTGTTTAATGCATAAGAGATTCATGCTAGATTGTCAATCAAGCATAACATGTGCATAAGTTGAAACTACAACAAGCAGACAATCATCTGAAATTATTAGGTAAAGATCTACCCCATGATTAACTCCCCTAATCCCCCATTTACCCTAACTAGGAGAGTACTCACTCATGATCATGAAAAACATGCTAATAAGGGTGTCAATCACATTAACAAGTCTAAACATGGTGGATGAGTAAATCAATAAACAAGGATTAAACAAAAGGTAAAAGGAATTATACCAACTTAGGATGATCCAATATAAAGCAAAGAATAATAGAAGAAAACTTGATGAATGATGAAGAGTTGTCAATTCTCTAATAAACCCAAATACTCTTCAAATTACCCAACTAAATCTAAGAACACTTGAATAATTAAGGAAAGATTAAGATGTGATTAAGATTGAATTGTGTAATAGAACTTGATTAACATTAATAAAACTTGATTAAAACTTGGTTAAAAACTTCATAATAATCTCCTAATACAACGGAGTATTTATACTAAGTATAAGTATTAGGGCAACTAAGGGCTTAAATGACGATTAAGTCCCTAAAATGAAGATTAACGACTTGCAAATCCTCCATAGAGACGCTCGACCTGCCCCTGTTGGACGCCCATGCTGTAAGGGAAAACGCCCGTCCTGCTTGTGGGACGCTCGGGATCAGTCTTGGGACGCCCGTCTTACTCTTCAGGACGCTCGGGCCGAGCTTGGGACGCCCGTCTCAAGGTCAGTTTGGCTTATTCCTCAATTAGCTGCCTCATGATCCTTGGGGATCGTTGAGGAGCCTTGGGGGTCCTTCATCATTGCCCAAATACTTGTTTTATTGACTTAGGCCTTTAGTATTGGTTTCCTCTTTGTTGTTTGGTCATTAGATGCGATCCATTTAGCTCCGTTTTGCTCCATATATGCAAGGCTAGCATTCCTCTCCTACCAAGGACACTAAACCTCCAAGAATATGCAAAGTAGGGAGCTAAAGATAAGAAACGACCCTAATGCATGCAAGAAAGCATAGGAACGAGGCTAGTTCGGGAACTAAATGTGTGCAATTATGAGTCACGTCAAATATCCCCAAACCGAACCTTTGCTCGCCCCGAGTAAAGAGGTGACTAAAACTATGACCATTATTTATAACCTAGCCGATGTAAAATAATTAGCGGGTCTCACTCCGCTCCTTCAACTCACAACAAGACATCTATGAGGCAAGATGCCTTCTTGCAAGGCAAGGTGGGGCTTGCCAAAATGGCAATGCATCCAAACATTAAGCACATGAAAACAAGTAAAAGAATGCATCTACAAAACAATAGCCACTTTTGTAACACCCCCATACACCAAGGTGCCTTACTAAGGACCACCCCAGTGTATATAGGTGCTACCATCTCGGTTTCCCGAGGTAAGTATGTGACACCCCCATACTCCAAGTGCCTTACCAGGACCACTCAGGTATAGGAACGTCATCATCTCGGTTGCCCGAGGCAATGATAATCATAGGACAATAAAGAAATGTACTTTAAAAGTAAATATAGTTTAAGTGATTACATGTCTCAAACCAAAACTGTTAAATGAAATACAACCAAACCAAAACTGTCTGCTAACAAAACTGAATAATTAAAAGACATCGTCTGACACAACGGAAGACTCTTCTAACTGCAAGTGATGACTCATCCCATCTAGCCCATATGCATCCTATCAAACCTGCTCAATAACTGCTCACCATCCCCGAATGGATCACCACAGTTTTTAAAACAATTAAACGGGGTCAGTACTAATTACACAATACAAATCACAATAAAACAAATGCCAAACAGCTCAATCGTCACATCCAACGCCAGTTTCCATAATCAAACTCTACACAACTGACTACACACTAAAGTGTGTAGTCCTGCCAGAGTACTCATCGCAACAGATACTCCACACCGCCAGTGGGAAACCGCATCCGTTCCCACCTAAGACCCTCTCATCTCCATCGAGCGATAAACCCATGTTCATTAATGTGCACATCCCTTATGTGGCGGGTTCCACAGAAGGCGAATCAAGGGCGTGAAGCCACTCTCGCAAGTGACTCCACTTAGCCAGGGACGCACCCTAGTCGAGCCCTCTTTGAGGTTTAGTTTTTGGTACTTGTCGTTAGGAGCACCTAGACCAAAACAATATTTATAGCTTCACAAACAACTCTACTATTAGTAAAGAGGCATGTAAAGGTCGGATCCCAAGGGACGGGTATTGAAGTGATATTTTCAATTGCAAGTAGCGGTGTCAATTGGTGTCACAATTTGGGGTTTGAATAGAAGATCACTAAACTAAATAGCAATGAAAGTAAACAAGCAAGATGATTAAAAAGGGATGTAAACAATTGATAAAAGGCACTAGGGTGTCATGGGGTCATAGGGGATTCATGGGAATTAATCATACAAACATATTCTCAAATTATAAGCAAGCAATTATTGTTGTGATGGATCGAGTTGGTTTATATCTTACAATCCTAGGAAAGTTTGGGTCCCGGAGCCGAATCGATTAGATTATACAACACCTACAAGTCGACTTAATCTTCCCTACTCAACTATATGCATGGGCTAATGAGAATCGAGTTGGTTTATGTCTTACAAGTCTCATTGAAAAGATAGGTGATGGGTAAAAAATGCAAGGATTCATAGGCCCGCATTTCATCAAACATAACATGTGCATAAGTTGAGATCACAACAAGCAAGCAAATAAACTATGAAAACATATTAATTTAAGCATGAATCATCCCTCATGTTGGTTTCCCCTAATTACCCATTAACCCTAGCTAAGAGACTACTCACTCATTATCATGTTGATCATGCTAGCAAGGTTGTCAATCATACGAACCAAGTAAAACATGATGAATAAATGAAGATAATTAACAATAATTAAAAAGGGATTAAGAGAATTATACCTACTAATGATTCCAATAATAAAGCAAAGAATAATAGAAGTACTTGATGATTGATTGGAAGGTTGTCAATCTCCCAATAATAACCCAAATAATATTCAATTACCCAAAATGAAAGATGAACAAAAGACAGATTAAGGAAATGAGATTTGTATTAAGACTTGATTAAAAGTTGATTACAAGATTAAAGAGAGATTAGAATGATATAAACTACACTAAAGATTGATAAGAAGAACATGATAATCTAATTAGACTAATGGGGTATTTATAGTGGGGATTAGGTACACAAATTAGGGTTTACTAAGGGCTTAAATGACGATTAAGTCCTTGAGGAATCGCTCCTCTCAGAAAAATATATGAGTCTCCTTTTTGCTAGTCTTTCCCGAGGTATGTGCATCCTTCATAGAACAAGAAGAAAACGAAATAGCTGTCACACAATCCGAGCGTCCAGGGCACGGAACGAGTGGATTGTGGGTCTTTTGGACGAGCGGATTTGTTGGGTGGACGGGCGGATTGTGGTGGTTTTGGACGAGTGATGTGAATTTTGGCGGAAGCGGAAGACATTTTTGTAGGGTTGTTTTTGTGTTTTGAAATAAAGGGGATATTTGTTTCAAGATCAATGAAGACCTCGAAAACAATGGGATATTTGTCGTAGCTAGACCTATAGCTACGCCAATGGGTGAATTGTTTGATACTCGTCAAACAATCCGACTTAAACTTAGGATCACGTCCCTCGTTCAAGCAAGGTGCGAAATCGCGTTTCGACCTCTTAAGCCAAACTACTCGTGTAACAACACAAGAAGACAAGACAAGTTTTAGAGAATACTCTCAAGTTTTTACTTCAAAATTGGATGATGAACAAATGAGGACTACAAGCCTTTATATAGGCCGAAATTCCTTGGTGCCCAAGGCTAGCCTTTAATGCTTTGTGGTGAGTTCTAGGCTATGTAGAAGAACTAGGTAAGACTAAGCCAAAAACTAGGTAAGACTTTTATAAAAACTAGGCTATGACAAAAACTAGGTGAGCTTTATTCAATGCCCTTGGACTAGCCCATTTTCGAGGTTGGACCTTGCTCCACACGGTTCTCCTTGCTCCACACGGTTCTCCACACGGTTCTACCCGTCCCATTGGCGGGTGATCATTCACTTTTCTCGACTATTATTCGAACCGATCCATGCTTGGTGAACCGGGTTGCCTTGGTCGCTTGTTTCGAGAATTATTTCATCGAGGTGATTCGTATTCACATCAATTTCTCCCCCTTTGAAAGGAATTGTCCTCAATTCTTGCCTCGATATCTTGGGATCAAAGATGAATATTATAAACCCGAACAAGCCCGAACACGTAGTCGAATCATCTTTGATGCCACCGGATCAAAACAAATCCGGGAAGTTAGATTCAACCTTGATTAAGAACATGAAGCGCTTTACGCACCCCGTTGATCTCTTCTTGACTCATCATCTTCAATGTAGTCTTCATGTTTATCCCTCTCCGGTGATTTGAATTTGTAATGAGTATTGTCAATCACAACCATTTTGTGCCATCTTTGCTTGTGTTTTACTTTCTTGTGATTTCCTTCCCACCACCTTCCATGTACAATTCTACCAAAATCCAAATAATGGTTGCTCGACAAAGAAGATCATCATGAGCTTCCATGAAAATTGACTTCAATAAGAAATTAGAGTTCCCACCATATAGCTTCTCATCAATGTATTTATCAATTGGTGATTGATACGGTTCTCTCACTTGATACGGTTCCCACCTTCGTATCACATCCTCGCACGTCTCTTTGCGGTTGGGGCCAATAAAAATGCTCTTGGAGAATATCTTGAAGAGGAAACCATCTTGAATAATGAACTCATCATGAGTTCCGGGCTTGCAAATCTCGAAGGTTTCTCCAAAGTCGGGATCATGCTCGTAGTAATCCTTCAATGCCTCAAATCCAAGTAATCGGATATCGAGCACGTTTAATAATGAGTACCGTCGTGAGAGAGCATCGGCCACCACATTACTTATGCCATGTTTATACTTTGATGAAAAGTGAAAGGATTGTAGGAACTCCACCCACTTAGCATGCCGTGGGTTTAACTTTTGTTGTCCATTGATGTGTTTCAGTGATTCGTGGTCCGAGTGCAGGATGAAATGACTCGGCCAAAGGCAGTGAATCCAATGTTGAAGAGTTCTCACGATAGCATAAAATTCTTTGTCGTACGTCGAGTAATTGAGCCTGGCTCCATTCAATTTCTCGGAGAAATAAGCGATGGATTGCTTTCCTTGTATTAGTATGGTTCCAATTCCAACACCGCTTGTGTCACATTCCATCTCGAATGGTTGAGTGAAATCTGGGAGTGCCAATAAAAGTGCCTTGCAAAGTTTTTGAATAATCGTCTCGAAAGCCTTTTGAGCAGCCTCGGCCCATACAAATGTTCCCTTTTTTAAACACTCGGTGATGGGACTTGTGATGGTGCTGAAATCTTTTATGAATCTTCGATAGAACGAAGCATGTCCTTGGAAAGACCGAACCTCTATGACGGACTTAAGCGTAGGCCATGACTTAATGGCCTCGATCTTTGGTTGGTCCACTGAAACTCCATCTTTAGAAACCACATAGCCGAGAAATATGACACTCTCGACCAAGAATGAACATTTCTCCTTCTTTCCATATAGCTTTTGTCCTCGGAGAGTTTCGAACACTTTGCGAAGGTGTTTGAAGCGATCTCCTTTGCTTTGACTGTAAACCAAGATATCATTTAAATAAACAACCACAAATTTTCCCAAGAATGGTTTGAGTACCTCGTTCATGAGTCGCATAAAGGTACTCGGAGCATTGGTTAATCCGAATGGTATGACAGTCCACTTGTATAACCCATGTCTAGTCTTGAACGCGGTTTTCCACTTATCCCTTTCTCTCATTCGCATTTGGTGATAACCACTCCTCAAGTCGATCTTAGGAAAGGTTTTGGATCCATGTAACTCATCAAGCATGTCGTCAAGCCTTGGAATAGGAAAACGATACTTGATAGTTATGTTGTTCTTGGCATGACTATCAACGCACATTCGCCACGTCCCATCCTTCCTTTGAGCAAATAGAGTAGGGACGGCACACGGAATTAGGTTTTCATGAACATAGCCTCGATCCATTAGCTCCTCCATTTGTCGTTGCAACTCTTTTGTTTCCAATGGGTTGAATCGATAGGCCGCTTTGTTCGGTAACGAGGCTTCGGGAATGAGATCAATTTGGCATTCGATCCCTCTAATAGTTGGTAAACCAGCGGGTAGGTTCCTGGGAAAGACATCCCCGAATTCCTCATCCGAGTTTGGGACAAGATTAGGATTGTCTTGAGTTGCATCGTCATAACTTGTATGATCACTTTCTTCCATGTGAGTTTCGTCATAAACTTCTTCCAATTCTTCATCAAAAACAATTGGTAGATTTGGATCAAATAAAGAAGTACCTCTTGTATGAGGTTCATACAAGTTGGAAAATATGTTATCTTCGATCACATCTTTAATTTGGTCATCATCACTCAATGGCTCCATAATCTCGTCCTTTTCTCTTTCTTCGAGATTGAACACATCACCCAATCGTTCCTCCTCATCAAACAACTCATCCCGACAAGCAACAACATCTCTCGAGGTAATCAATCGTTTATTTGGACACGTGCTTTGATAATGCCCAAACCCCGGATACTTTAAACATCGTGCTTTGGAGAGACTTGTTTCCTGAGAATCGGGCGTTCTTGCCGTGGAACTAGGGGTGGCAGCCGACTTCGGTTCGCCAACACTACTCGCCGGACTCCCTTGGTGGAGATTGGCGATCTTACGATAAGTCGCAAGCGTATAAGTTGCTGGAACATATTTCTTGCGTAATTTGCGTTTAAGAGAATCCCAAGATGATAATTTCTCTTTTCTAGCGCGAGCACGCCTTGCTTTCAAACTCTTGTACCATAGTGAAGCCCCTCCACTAAGTCTTCGAATAGCGTATTTGCAGCATTTCGCGTCATCCAAACCTTTGAAATCAAACATTCGTTCGATTTGTCTCTCCCAATCGAGATAATCCTCGGGGTCCGTGCCTCCCGTGAACTCGGGTAGTTCACTGACCTTGAACTCTTCAGTGGCTCGTTCTCGTCTCGGCATCCACTTGGGATCGTTTTCTTGTAAATTCTTTAAAGCCCTTTGAAGATTCTTGAGAAAGTTCGGATCGTCGAAATTCATTTTTGATGTTGGTTGCTTGAAATTTCGAAACTTTTTTTTTTTTGATGGTGAACAGTACCGTGAACAGTACCGTGAATAGTGACTTTTTTTTTTTTTTTTTTGTTTTTTTGTGTGAAGAAATCAAGACCCCTGGATCGTCTCGATTAATGGAAATCAAGAGCCGAAGCTCTGATACCACAATTGATGTGAATTTTGGCGGAAGCGGAAGACATTTTTGTAGGGTTGTTTTTGTGTTTTGAAATAAAGGGGATATTTGTTTCAAGATCAATGAAGACCTCGAAAACAATGGGATATTTGTCGTAGCTAGACCTATAGCTACGCCAATGGGTGAATTGTTTGATACTCGTCAAACAATCCGACTTAAACTTAGGATCACGTCCCTCGTTCAAGCACGGTGCGAAATCGCGTTTCGACCTCTTAAGCCAAACTACTCGTGTAACAACACAAGAAGACAAGACAAGTTTTAGAGAATACTCTCAAGTTTTTACTTCAAAATTGAATGATGAACAAATGAGGACTACAAGCCTTTATATAGGCCGAAATTCCTTGGTGCCCAAGGCTAGCCTTTAATGCTTTGTGGTGAGTTCTAGGCTATGTAGAAGAACTAGGTAAGACTAAGCCAAAAACTAGGTAAGACTTTTATAAAAACTAGGCTATGACAAAAACTAGGTGAGCTTTATTCAATGCCCTTAAACTAGCCCATTTTCGAGGTTGGACCTTGCTGCACACGGTTCTCCTTGCTCCACACGGTTCTCCACACGGTCCAATGGCGGGTGATCATGCACTTTTCTCGACTATTATTCGAACCGATCCATGCTTGGTGAACCGGGTTGCCTTGGTCGCTTGTTTCGAGAATTATTTCATCGAGGTGATTCGTATTCACATCAACGAGCGTCCTTCTGAGGAAGACGCTCGGATTCCTTGTGCTGGACGGGCGTCCAGTGGGCAATCCGCTCGGATTGTTGATCAGCTTCTTCCCTTCTTCTTCATACAATCCTTGGGGATTTCATCGGGGATGCAAGGATCTTTTCTCATCATTGCCCAACTACTACAATATGTACAAATGCCTTCTAGTCTTGTCTTCTCTTTGATACTTGGTCATTTAATTCAATCAATTTAGCTTCATTTTGCCATGAAAATGCAAGGTTTGCACTCCTTTCGTACCAAGGGATAATCAAAACCTCAAAGAATATGCAAAATAAAGGACTAAAGACAATAAATGACCCAAATATGCACTAAAAAGCATGGGAACAAGGCTAATTCGGGGACTAAATATGCTCAAATAAAGGTCACATCACACCCCGAAGATCACAGACAGATACAACAACAATCAACGATATTAATCAACAATACAACCAACAATATAACCAACAACTGTCACAACCACCAACAATATACTTTAACAATAATCACAATGAAACCACCAAACACATCATGTAATTAATATTGAGTAGGGAAACCCTACCTGGAAAGCAATCACAGAATCAGACGATCTAGCAGCTGTCTCAAAAACTCTCTTCTACGAACCCTCCTCCTATACATACATTCATACAATTACTACTACAACAATACAAATCATAAAAACTCCCAATTCCCCAAATTAGGGTTTAACCAACATTAACCAAATGCTATAAAAATAATACGTAGAACTTACCCTTGACGCATGGATCACAACGATATAAAGAATAAAGGAAACCGACACCTCTAGCTCCGGGATTTGCTAATAATGCGGAAGAACAATGCAACGTAACTTGAAATCTCTCTTAACAGTGAATTAGGTTTTGTAAAAGTGTTTAAAGAAGATGACGAAACTTGTTATATATTAATCCGCATTATTAACAAAAACCGTCAAATAACACCCGTAACCCGACTTACTCGATTGAGTAAGTCTCGTACTCGATCGAGTGCCACTTATTCGATTGAGTGCCAAGGTTACTCGATCGAGCACCCTACAGGCAGACTACTGTTTCGTATACCAAACATACTTACTCGACAGAGTAAGCCCCACTCGATAGAGTACCCAGAGACTCATAAAACCGTAGTATTACAGTCTTCCCTCCTTAAAAAGAACTTCGTCTCCGAAGTTCAAACCACAACAAAACAAAAGCACTGTAACACTCTCCCGACACGACAACAAAAACAAAACTCAACATAAAACTTCAAAACATATTTACCAAACCAAACTCAACCCAACTCAAACAACTACTAACTATATCAAAATCAACAATAACCATGTAAAACCTCTTCGCGACCATCTCCTACCCCCCTAAAAGAAACAAGGTTACGTCCCCGTATCCATACATACCTGGTGAAAAAGAGACGGGTACCGCTCCCTCAAAGCCTCTTCCGCCTCCCATGTAGCCTCCAAAAACTCATGATTAGACCAAAGAACCTTAAGCAACACTGTCTCACCATGTCTAGTTTTCCTAACCTTTCGATCAAGAATCTATTTAGGCACCTCAAGATAAGACAAGGACTCATCCAGCTCTATGTTCTCTACTTCTAACACATGTGACGGATCACTAACATACTTTTGCAGCTGAGATACATGAAACACATTATGTACCCTATCCAAAGCAGACGGTAAAGCCAACCGATAAGCAACCTCTCCGACACGGTCTAAGATCTCATACGGTCCGATGAACTTCTGACTCAACTTCCCTTTCTTGCCAAATCTCATGACCCCACGCATAGGAGACACTTTCAAAAGAACCTTGTCCCCAACACGAAACTCTATATCCCGTCGATGTAGATCAAAGATAACTCTTTTGTCGATCTGGGCCGCTCTCATCCTCTGTCTGATAAGCTTAATCTGCTCTACCATCTCATGTACCATCTCTGGTCCCAAAACCACTGCCTCAGCACTATCGTCCCAACAAATCGGACTCCTACATCTCCTCCCATATAAAGCCTCAAATGGCGCCATGCCAATAATGATATGATAGCTGTTGTTGTAAGAAAACTCAATCAGATCTAACCTCTGTTCCCAGCTACCACCAAAATCCATAACACAAGCTCGCAACATATCCACTAGAGTCTTGATGGTCCTCTCCGTCTGGCCATCTATCACAGGATGAAATGCTGTACTCATCTTCAAGGTAGTTCCCAAAGACTCCTGCAACTCTTTCCAAAACCGTGAGATAAACCTCGAATCTCTGTCAGACACTATATCTTTAGGCACCCCATGCAATCTCACCACATTCTTCCAATAAGCCATAGCTAACTGTGCCTTAGTCCGTGTATCTTTCATTGGCACAAAGTGAGCTGACTTGGTCAGTCGATCCACTATAACCCTATTCATGTTGTTACCCTGTTGACTCTTCGGTAAACCCACGATAAAATCCATAGAAATGGACTCCCACTTCCACTCAGGTACCTCAAGAGACTGAATCTTACCTTATGGTCGACGCCGCTCCCCTTTCACTCTCTGACATGTCAAACAACGAGCCATGAACTCAGCTGTTTATTTCTTCATCCCAGGCCACCAGAAAGTCTTCTTCAAATCCTTGTATAGCTTGTCATCGCCTGGATGTACCGAGTATGGTGTGCAATGAGCCTCTGTCATAATCATCTTTTTCAGCTCCTTATCATTAGGAACACACCACCTCCCATCGAACCTCAGACTACCATCTGTATAAATAGAGAATCTAGACACTGTCCCTTTATCTACTCCAGCTCTCCACTCCACAATCTTGGGATCCAACTCCTGTTTAATGCGAATATCATCATAAAGATCAGGTTGCACTGTCAAATCTCCCATAGCATCTCCTTTCTGGATCATATATATCCCGTACTTCCCCACTTCATCTCTCAATCTCATCAAAGATATAGCCGTGCACAAAGAATGCACACTCTTCCTGCTCAAAGCATCTGCAACCACATTGGCTTTCCCTTCATGGTAGATAACGTCCATGTCATAATCGCCAATCAACTCTATCCACCTCCTCTATCTCATGTTCAACTGCTTTTGAGTGAAGATATACTTGAGACTCTTGTGATCTGAAAATACCTTAAAGGTCGTCCCATATAGGTAATGCCTCCAAATATTAAGAGCAAACACAAGTGCACCCAACTCTAGGTCATGAGTAGGGTAGTTCTCCTCATAAGGCTTCAATTTCCTAGAAGCACAGGCAATCACTTTCCCATTCTGCATCAACACACAACCCAACCCATTCTTTGAAGCATCCGTATACACCTCAAAGTTCTCACTCCCTTCGGGCAATGCTAAGATTGGAGCTGTTGTCAAACGCTCCTTTAGTGTTTGGAACGCCGTCTCACAACTTTCATCCCAGCGAAACCTGTTCTCTTTCCTCATCAAAGCTGTCATAGGTCTAGCAATCTTGGAGAAATCCTTAATGAACCGTCGATAATACCCCGCTAAACCCAAGAAACTCCTGATCTCAGCTACATTCTTTGGTGCTTCCCACTTGGTAACTGCTTCAATCTTTGCAGGATCCACAGCTACCCCTTTCTTTGAAATCACATGCCCCAGAAAAGCAACTTCCTCCAACCAGAACTCACACTTGGACAACTTTGCATACAACTCATGCTCCCTCATGGTCTGTAACACAATCCTCAGATGCTCCTCGTGCTCCTCCTTAGTCTTAGAAAAGACTAAGATGTCATCTATGAAAACCACCACAAACTTGTCCAAGAACTGACTGAAGACCCAGTTCATCAAATCCATAAACATAGCTGGTGCATTAGATATCCCAAACGATATCACCACATACTCATAATGACCACACCTCAACGTGAAAGCTATGTTTGGTATGTCCTCCTCTCTAATCTTCACTTGATGGTAACCCGACCTCAAATCAATCTTAGAAAAGACTGCTGCACCACTCAACTGATCAAACAAATCATCTATCCTTGGGAAAGGATACTTGTTCTTTACTGTCACTCTGTTCAGCTCCCTGTAAACTATGCACAACCTCAAGCTCCCATCTTTCTTCTTCACAAACAAAACTGGTGCTCCCCACGGTGACACACTAGGTCTAATGTATCCCCTCTCAATCAGATCATCCAGCTGCTTTCTAAGTTCCTCCAACTCCTTAGGACCCATCCGGTACGATGCCTTAGAGATTGGCCCCGTCCCTGGTTTCAGCTCAACACTGAAATCTATCTCCCTCTTTGGTGTTAACCCTGGAATCTCCTCTGGAAAGACATCTGGAAACTCCCCCACAACTGGTATCTGCTAAACTGTCGGACTCTCTACTCTGTGATCCCTCATATGGCACAAGATCAACGGGCACCCTTTTCTCAGATAGGACATCAAGGTCACTGCTGCAATCAACTTAACTTTCGGTTTGACAACAAACCCACGATAAGACACGCTAATCCCCTTAGGACCTCTCAAAGAAACTTTCTTTTCATGACAATCTATCTTAGCTTTGTACTTCCCAACCAATCCATCCCGACTATCATCTCAAACCCATCTAAAGGAAACTCCAACAAATCTACAGGTAGATCAATTTGCCCAACTATCATGGACACACCCCTATACAACCTCCCACAAGATACAGACTCCCCCAAAGGTATACAAACTTCCTCTCTTACAGAAGCAAACTCACTCAAACCCAACCTTTTAACATGACTCGATAATACAACCAACTGTAGTGCTCCCGAATAAAACAAAACAAAAGTATAAACACCATTAACAAGAAATGTACCAGTGATAACATGAGCGTCATCCTCAGCTGCTTTCTTTTCCATCATAAACAGCTTGCCACTGGTCTTCTGCCCACCTCCCTAGACAGTACTAGCTGAGGTTGCCGGTTTAGCACCCGACCCCTGGTTGTTGTTGGTGTTCGTAGCTGGTTTCTGATAAGAATTACTGCCATTGCGGTTACCCCCACCGTTGTTCTGACCTCCCCTGTTGTTCCATGACCCAGCCGGTCTGTTACTCGTATAATTCTGTGCAGGACCCTGTGAAAAGTTCCCCTGTGACGGTCTTTGGAAACCCCCACTCACCGCACTGGTGCACTCATGTCTCTTATGGCCTACACCGCCACAGTTAAAACAGGTCATTCCTCAGCTACTGCTACCACTCCCACGGCCACGCCCATATGAAGCCCCATCACTAAACCCTGAACCAGATGAGTATGCTCTCGCCTGAGTATGATTACCCTTCTTATAGTTGGATTGACCATCACCCTCGCTCTCAGTCGTCCTCTTCTCAGGACCCCTCTCCCTGGTCATCTCCACCAACCTCTCAGCCCTCCCAGCTCTCTCATAGACTTCCTTAACATCTGTAAGGACTCCCACTGGTAGCTTTTCCATAATCTTGGGGTCAACCCCTTCTCAAACCTTAAAGCTAGATTCTCCTCACTCAGCCCCATATCCTCAGTGTATCTGAACTTCTCATTAAAATTACGGTAGCACTCAGCCACCGTCATATCAGATGTCATCTTAAACTCATCGAACTCCTCCCTCAGCTTACTCCTCACATGTTCTGGCACAAACTCACGTCTCATGGCTCTCCTGAACTCATCCCAAGATATTGCAGGTAGTCCCTACTTCATATACATCTCCCTAGCACTCACCTTGACCTTATCCCACAACTCACCTACCACTTCCCTCAAGTAGAACGCACCTTGTTCCACTTTCAACTCATCCGGGCAGTGCACCAACTCCAGGATATTCTCCATCTCTATGTGCCAATTATCCAGAAGAATTGGCGCTCCGGTTCCCTTATACTCTTTCGGATCGAACCTAGATATGTGGATACTGATCTTGGAGTGATCAACCTCCTTATCCTTTCTTACTCTCTTCAAAGCTTCCGTAAGAGCATCTTGGTGCTCCAACATCTTTACTATGTCGTCAACCGTCATACTCTCAGCTCTAGCATACAAGGCGGTTTTCTTTGGCGGTATCTTGTAACTATATAAGAGAAAGGTAGACATAAACACTCATACTATAACCCAAAACATGCATACGACTTGTATAAAACCCACTCGATCGAGTGCCCCACCTACTCGATCGAGTGCCTCGACTCCAGAACCTGATCAAAACACTGCTCAAAACACACTCGATCGAGCTGACTAGCCACTCGATCGAGCTGACCCCACTCGATTGAGTGCCCCTACTTACTCGATCGAGTGCCCAAAATCTCGCTTCTGCCCAGAAAACGTAAACTACCCACTCGATCAAGTCAGACCCACTCGATCGAGCCATGCTGACTCGTAAACACTACCCGCATGCTTATCTTTCTTTCCCAACTATACATACAACCTTTATATTATTAATATAATAACAACAACAACAATTCATATGTATAAACGCAGCTCTTTATATACTAAACATAATAACTTTGCTTCATATCACTAATATGCCACATTATAAAACAAACAACATGCCTTTATCCAATCATACAAGTCACATATCGATCAACATTTACTCCATACCTCTTATCCTCCACAATCACACATCCACCGTTCCACACCACACGTTACTATATAGATACACAAACAAGAAGATAACACATACGATCCCGACACGTACCCCATGTGACCGGTTCAAAATTGTAGGGCGAGTTCGCGACTTTAGGACGTCTCCTAAGCCTTTGCATTAGCTCCTACAACTTCTACCCCGGGTTCATTTTAATTGACTCCCTATGTTCATTAGATTCATTGGTTACAGGTTTCAGGATCGTCGCTCTGATACCACTTTGTGACACCCCTATACTCCAAGTGCCTTACCAGGACCACTCAGGTATAAGAACGTCACCATCTCGGTTGCCCGAGGCAATGATAATCATAGGACAATAAAGAAACATACTTTAAAAGTAAATATAGTTTAAGTGATTACATGTCTCAAACCAAAACTGTTAAATGAAATACAACCAAACCAAAACTGTCTGCTAACAAAACTGAATAACTAAAGGACATCGTCGGACATAGCAGAAGACTCTTCTAACTGCAAGTGATGACTCATCCCAGCTAGCCCATATGCATCCTATCAAACCCGCTCAATAAATGCTCACCATCCCCGAATGGATCACCACAGTTTTTAAAATAATTAAACGGGGTCAGTACTAATTACACAATACAAACCACAATAAAACAAATGCCAAACAGCTCAATCGTCACATCCAACCCCAGTCTCCATAATCAAACTCCACACAACTGACTACACACTAAAGTGTGTAGTCCTGCCAGAGTACCCATCGCAACAGATACTCCACACCGCTAGTGGGGGACCGCAGCCGTTCCCACCTAAGCCCCGCTCATCTCCATCGAGCGATAAACCCATGTTCATTAATGTGCACATCCCTTATGTGGCGGGTTCCACAGATGGCAAATCAAGGGCGTGAAGCCACTCCCGCAAGTGACTCCACTCAGCCAGGGACGCACCCCGAAGACCACAGACAGATACAACAACAATCAACGATATTAATCAACAATACAACATACAATACAACCAAGAACCGTCACAACCACCAACAATATACTTTTTAACAATAATCACAATGAAACCACCAATGTGACACCCCTCGATAGGGCATCAAAAGAACTATTAAATCTAAGCGGAAAATACGAGATTTTTAAAACCTTTAAAAGTTTAAAGTGTGAAATCCACCATAAGTTATCAAACGAAAATGAAAAGTAAGATAACTAAGTTTTACAGTTAAAAAAAAAGTGCGTTGGGGAAAAGATATCCCACGAATAAGCACAAGTCTAACGATAGGTGAGTTTAAGAAAACGATAGCTAAAGTCCAAGGGTCAACGTTCTCGCTAGCTCACACGTCTTCCCCATAATCTACATCACAAACCTGTCATTCATGTAAACATGAACGCCACACTCAGTGGGGAGTAACTCAGGGTTCTCCCAGCCACAATATGTCAAAATACAAGTAAGCAAGAACTTAGTTAAACATGTTGATCATACATCATACTTGAATAATAATGAACAAGGGAATATAAACGATAATCATAGTGAGATAGGCATATTGCATTCATCATGAGATAGGCATCGAATCAATGAAGAAGATAAATAACGGATCGATTAAATAGGGAAATACATGGATGGAAACCATAGCCATTACTTTGAAAATCTCTTAACAAACATTGCACGGGACGTGGCTACCAATGTCGCATCATACTTATGGCTTGCATCTCACCATAAGAATGGATGGGAACATCGATCCCGACGATCATATCGCAACTAGAAGCTTGCATCTCACCTCTAGTATCCGATAGGACCAAGACTCTCACAAACAATCATAGGAGACATGAACTCTCGTATAAAAGAACACGCCAATGACCGTAACAAGCAAGACATTTACGTAGTATGGACTCATAAGACAAACCCCTAGACTCCAACCTCCTGGTACGACGACGATCATAATACGGTCCTAGTCTAAATCTGGCCAGACTCTCGGGATGGGCGACACCCGATTCGACATGCGGTGACCTATCCGCATCCAAGACTCGATCCATGACACCTAACCGTGCCCCAAGGTCGAGTAACCCCGAATCGGAACCATGGTACCTAACCGTACCCCAAGGTCCGAAGAGGCGGAAGGATAACCCAACTCGGAAACAATGGCACCTAACCGTGACCCAAGGTCCGCAAGGGTAAATAAATATGGAATGTCAAGTCATCACACAATGTAAATCGTCACATTTGGGTCCAAAAGAGAACAACAATAATTCGCATTATCATAACATAAACAAATCCTAAATTGACCATTTACCAATCATAAGAAGGATGCATAATTAAATAAATGATTAATAGAAGTTATAAGTGAAGAGAAACCATAAGAGAACTTCTAGCCGGGTGGGGACCAAACCCGCACCATTTATGAGCATTGGAACAAAGAGTAAGATGCATATGAAGTAAATCGTGCAACATAACGTATAAAAATACTTAACTTAACCAAGTAGATGGTCACTTGATAAGAAAACAACTTTAAAATGAATGTTGTCCACAATGAGCTGAAGCTCAAACTTTACAGCATTTAAAATGTCACTTCCCGAAAATTCTGTCAAGGATGAGCTTCGGCTCATTTGCACCAGAATTTAAATAACACCATTATAATAAAGAAATTCAACCAACACACCCCCAATTTTACCCAAAGTTGCTTCAACATCATTGTTGGACACATAATCAACCTCCAAGTATCAATTATACAATTAAAAACAAGAATCCACAACATACAACATTCATAAATTACTCCATGTTCATGAATAAGACTTAATAAGGTAAACTCAACATAAAGATTCCATCTTTTTCATTCAAAAGCTTAGATCTCAACATACCCACATACAAAATCACCATTTAAGACATATTTGAAAACAACCATACTACCAACTTCATCATTTACAATATTAATCCAATAAATAATCTCATGACATAATTAAATATATCAACTAAGCATGATTAAGACGGATTTTTCTCTAATTAACATATGTAAACAACCCATTTAATCCAATTGAACAAACATGTGACAAAAGACTAGGAATCCCTCAAACAGCCATAAGACGGTTTCACACACCAATTTATCCAACAGTGAACATGTGAAACATGTAAAGATTCATACTTTAACACACACAAGAGTAAACTACAGCATATAAACACATAAAATTGACATAATGCCGAGTAACCCATCACCGTTACCTTTTTGTACTTAAATCCACAATAGACTCGTCTACCTTTCAAGAATCCACTTCCGGGTTAAGTAATCTTTCTCCTAAACATAAGAAAACACAAATTAAGACTAAGAATCGAAATTATAAAAAGGGTACCATGTATAAATGGCTCGACAGCCCTATTTAACGAGGAATGTCGGTTCCTTTCTTACCTAGAAAGATGGAGGGCGATTAGAGGAAGAGATAGATGCGAAAATCACTTGATTTGGACAAGAATTGAGCAAGTTATGGAGTTTTGAAGATTTGTAAGAGAAATGTATAAAAATGGTGATGGTTGTTGAAGATGAATGCTGAAAAATTGAGGAGGGAGGTGAGTTCTAGGGTTTCCTTAATGATATTTATGAGGAGGAAAGAGTAGTATGTGATCCCATTAGTCATACTAGGCCCAACATGCAAGATTGAGTCGATATACACTAGAAATTACGTCTCAAGCCCACTACACCTCAAGACGGGAAATATTATTATTATTATCATTATTATCCGACCAAAATATTTATTTAGTATTACTTAAGTTTTAAAAATATAATATTTATAAAAAACATGTTTAATAATGAAATCAATTAAATTAAATAATTTAAAATATAAATAAGACAGTAGATGGTTAATTAAATTATAAATGTCAAAATGGAAAATTCGCGGGTGTTACAATCACCCCATCTTTTAAAAAGTTTCGTCCTCGAAACTTGAAAATAGAAATGAAATGTCATATAAAAATAAAACCGGAATTTTTGAAATCGGTAACCAAAACATTAAAAGGTTACTTATCGTAAGAATCAAAATCCCTTCAAAAGTTTCAAATAAAATTTTCCGACAGGACCTAATTCTCATCAAAGGAACGAAAGTGCTCTCGTTGCGCATTCAAGAACATCACATTCCAAATCGAAGATATGGTAAAAAAGAAATCATTTGTATAAATCGAAAATCAAAATACTTTCAAAAACATTAATGAAGAGTTTTCAAAAGTATAAGTTTCATTCATGGAATGAAATTGCTCTTGTCGTGCACACAAGAACGCTAACTTTCCAAGTCAAAGACAAATCTAAGACAAAAGTCACTCGTCGACAAGCGTAGAACAAGTTATTAAACGTTTCAAATAACGAGTTCTAACAACCGATCAACGTCAAAATAAAAAAAAAAAGGCAATTCACTCAAATTTTCTTTTGCAAGGGTCAAAATAGAAATAGAGGTTTCATTTCTAAATTCAAAAGGAAGTCAAATTCCTGAAAATATAACATTAAACTCTGACAAAGAAATCATTAGTAGATCAAAGTTAGTTAGAAATTGAGCAAAATTAAAAGTAACTCGGGTTTAGCAATTAAAAATCAATAAAAAGGAGTCATACTCGTAGAACAAAAGGACAACTAAATCAAATTTCAAGTTTTAAACCTTTAAAATAGGTAGGGTTTTGTAAAAGTAACATAAACTTTTAACAATGGATCAAAACTGGTAGCTTGAAATGTTTAGAAATAGTACGAAATAAAAAGAACTTAGATATCACGAAAACAAAGTACGCTAAGAGGGTTCAAACTTAACCAACAAAAGAGCTTATGATGAACTTCCTAGGGGTAAGAATTGAAGTCAAAATTACAAGGATGTCAAAGACAGAGTTTCACAGGTTACGAGTATCAAATTTAAAGGAGGAGCATGATGAAGCGAGGAAGAGAGGTATGAACGGAAATGCTTATGCTTAAAGAAGGAAGGAATTTAAACAACAAGGAAACGCCAGGTACTCAAATCTCAAACAACAATGTCATCTTGAACGGTTCCGAAAACTTCCTAACCACATAACTCCCAAGCATTTTCTCAAAACACTTACACACTTTACTCCTATGCTACCCCGTGGGTCAAGGCACTCCACCACAATTGTGATTCCATAACTCTCAAATATAAATCATTTACAAACGATTTCAATGAAACAAGATCAAAATTACTGAAAGAGTTACACTCATAACCAACTATCGACCACCATGAGTTCTCACTATGGTAAAATCCTTAATCGAAGATCATAATCCCAAGTTCTTTATATTTTCTAACACTCCAAACAAAATCTTATTCACACCCGAATTCACAAGCATAGATGATCACATTCCCCAAATCATAAAGACCACCAACCAAAAGGTAAATAGGTTTGTCATACAATTTTTCCTACTCAACTTAACTCAAGTTCCACTAATCCAATTTCGACGAATTAAAGGTTCACAAAGAATCCTAAAAGAGCATCTCACTCACTCTACAACATAGCCAACAACGCCATCGCTCCACTAAAGAAACAAAGAGTAGTAACCGGGTCAGGAAATTATAGGAAGTCTCAAAGGGATATAGGAACATGACGAGATGTGAAATTAAAGGAGTCAAATAATAAAGATAACTAGTCAACACCAGTAAGAGATATTAGAATTAGAGAGGTATTCAAGGCAAGGGAATGACAAGTAAACTTTTATACTTAAGAATTAAATACAAACAAGGTATAAACGAAGGGAAGGAAGATGATCAATGGTACGAAGGAGGATTTCAAGGCTTAACCCATACGCTTCCTAAGACTTAAGGTTCTCTCTAACAAGGTCACGCCTATTAGGATATTATACCTCCATATCAAACAACCAAATCCAAAAACGAGGGTGAAGGCAATTCATCTCATTCCTTATATGAAAGTCTCTCTTATAAGATTACACCTCTATGACTGATCAAGGTAAAATAAACGCTCGCTTAAGGGTTGATAAATTGGTTAGATTCCTCGTTCACCTATTCTATCACACATTAGGATTTCTCTAAAGTAAATCCACTACTTAAGTATAACAACATCTCTTTATCTCAAGTACTCGACACAAGCTCAATGTTTTAAAAACCAAAGAATGATTTAACAAAGACTTCTCAATACTAAGTCTCTCTCAACTCAAGAACTCTCGAGGATCAACTAATATCAAATCACGTCACCAATCCTTTAGGGTCATCAACATCCCAAGGAGTATTCTTTCAAATCTGACATCCTAGAACGTTACTTACCAACAAGTCCTCAAGAAACAAGATCTTAGTTGTAACAACGCCTTACCACCTCAAATTTCCCTCATTCTAATACCAAAGATTGAAACTATGTCCTTTAACTTAACAATTGGTGTCAACCATACTATTATCCTTTCTAGCTACTAAAATAAGCGCTAAGAGTTCCCAACAACGTAGTTTAGTCTCACTCTCATACCATGCCTCAAGTAGTAATCAAGACCACTCACCTAGACCAATTAATAATCCCACAATTAGCATTTCTCATATGGTAACATCTACATTAAACCCTCATATCCAAAGCAACTACGAAAGCCAATCACAAACTCGACTTACTTAGTCAATCCTACATCCTCAAATCCACCATTCAATTTTATCCATTTTAAGTCAAGTACTAAGCACTAGTATCCCAAGAAACGTCTGACTACACTTCCCGAGCCTTTCAGATCTCAAACATAAACAACAAGGCCAAGTTCTATACCCTTAGTAACAAATGCAACTCACACTTGACACACAGAATCCACCAATCAAGAATACTAACTTTATCAAGGATCTAGGTATAAGAACCATTAAAATGCCTCATCACACTACCTAAGTCTTTCTAACATAACAACCTCTCAAAACCAGGGTTAAGGCTCAAACGCAACAATGTCCCCAGAAGTCAAATTTTTAACCAAGGTCAACATTCCTCAAAAGAAGGAGTACTATCAAATAGGCGTTAAGGGGGAATTAGCAAGGATCAAAGGGCAAGTTATGAGAGTACAAGAGTAACTCCCCAGGAAAAGAAAAGAGAGTTTAGAAGAAGAAGAAAACATTAAGAAGTAAATAATAAGGCAAGATACATAAAGAATGAGAAACATCTTGGAGGAAGTAGAAGCATTCTTCAAAGTTGAACAAATCTTAAATTTCTGGCAATAGGCACCAAATCTTGATCTTCACGTTGGTAGGTTTACTGTCATTGATCCAAGGGCACAAAAAAATAATAAATGACAATCAACAAACATGTTAGAACCTAACAAAGAGCAAACACACTACAGACTACCAACTTAGGTCCTTAAGTCTACCCATCTCTCATTCATTATTCAAGGTCAAGTTCAAGTTTAAGTTCGGGGTACACGTGTGTGCGTTGGGAGCAACATATGCTCTGATACCAACTGTGACACCCCTCGATAGGGCATCAAAAGAACTATTAAATCTAAGCGGAAAATACGGGATTTTTAAAACCTTTAAAAGTTTAAAGTTTGAAATCCACCATAAGTTATCAAACGAAAATGAAAAGTAAGATAACTAAGTTTTACAGTTAAAAACAAAGTGCGTTGGGGAAAAGATATCCCACGAATAAGCACAAGTCTAACGATAGGTGAGTCTAAGAAAATGATAGCTAAAGTCCAAGGGTCAACGTTCTCGCTAGCTCACACGTCTTCCCCATAATCTGCATCACAAACCTGTCATTCATGTAAACATGAAAGCCACAGTCAGTGGGGAGTAACTCAGGGTTCTCCCAGCCACAATATGTCAAAATACAAGTAAGCAAGAACTTAGTTAAACATGTTGATCATACATCATACTTGAATAATAATGAACAAGGGAATATAAACGATAATCATAGTGAGATAGGCATCTTGCATTCATCATGAGATAGGCATCGAATCAATGAAGAAGATAAATAACGGATCGATTAAATAGGGAAATACATGGATGGAAACCATAGGCATTACTTTGAAAATCTCTTAACAAACATTGCAGGGGACGTGGCTACCAATGTCACATCATACTTATGGCTTGGATCTCACCATAAGAACGGATGGGAACATCGATCCCGGCGATCATATCGCAACTAGAAGCTTGCATCTCACCTCTAGTATCCGATAGGACCAAGACTCTCACAAACAATCATAGGAGACATGAACTCTCGTATAAAAGAACACGCCAATGACCGTAACAAGCAAGACATTTACATAGTATGGACTCATAAGACAAACCCCTAGACTCCAACCTCCTGGTAGGACGACGATCATAATACAGTCCTAGTCTAAATCTGGCCAGACTCTCGGGATGGGCGACACCCGATTCGACATGCGGTGACCTATCCGCATCCAAGACTCGATCCATGACACCTAATCGTGCCTCAAGGTCGAGTAACCCCGAATCGGAACAATGGTACCTAACCGTACCCCAAGGTCCGAAGAGGCGGAAGGATAACCCAACTCGGAAACAATGGCACCTAACCGTGACCCAAGGTCCGCAAGGGTAAATAAATAAGGAATGTCAAGTCGTCACACAATGTAAATCTTCACATTTGGGTCCAAAAGAGAACAACAATAATTTGCATTATCATAACTTAAACAAATCCTAAATTGACCATTTATTAATCATAAGAAGGATGCATAATTAAATAAATGATTAATAGAAGTTATAAGTGAAGAGAAACCATAAGAGAACTCCCAGCCAGGTGGGGACCAAACCCGCACCATTTATGAGCATTGGAACAAAGAGTAAGAAGCATATGAAGTAAATCGTGCAACATAACGTATAAAAACACTTAACTTAACCAAGTAGATGGTCACTTGATAAGAAAACAACCTTAAAATGAATGTTGTCCACAATGAGCTGAAGCCCAAACTTTACAGCATTTAAAATGTCACTTCCCGAAAATTCTGTCAAGGATGAGCTTCGGCTCATTTGCACCAGAATTTAAATAACACCATTATAATGAAGAAATTCAACCAACACACCACTAATTTTACCCAAAGTTGCTTCAACATCATTGTTGGACACATAATCAACCTCCAAGTATCAATTATACAATTAAAAAAAAGAATCCACAACATACAACATTCATAAATTACTCCATGTTCATGAATAAGACTTAATAAGGTAAACTCAACATAAAGATTCCATCTTTTTCATTCAAAAGCTTAGATCTCAACATACCCACATACAAAATCACCATTTAAGAAATATTTCAAAACAACCATACTACCAACTTCATCATTTACAATATTAATCCAATAAATAATCTCATGACATAATTAAACATGTCAACTAAGCATGATTAAGACGGATTTTTCTCTAAGTAACATATGTAAACAACCCATTTAATCCAACTGAACAAACATGTGACAAAAGACTAGGAATCCCTCAAACAGCCATAAGACGGTTTCACACACCAATTTATCCAACAGTGAACATGTGAAACATGTAAAGATTCATACTTTAACACACACAAGAGTAAACTACAAAATATAAACACATAAAATTGACATAATGCCGAGTAACCCATCACCGTTACCTTTTTGCACTTAAATCCACAATAGACTCGTCTACCTTTCAAGAATCCACTTCCGGGTTAACTAATCTTTCTCCTAAACATAAGAAAACACAAATTAAGACTAAGAATCGAAATTAGAAAAAGGGTACCATGTATAAATGGCTCGACAACCCTATTTAACGAGGAATGTCGGTTCCTTTATTACCTAGAAAGATGGAGGGCGATTAGAGGAAGAGATAGACGCGAAAATCACTTGATTCGGACAAGAATTGAGCAAGTTATGGAGTTTTGAAGATTTGTAAGAGAAATGTATAAAAATGGTGATGGTTGTTGAAGATGAATGCTGAAAAATTGAGGAGGGAGGTGAGTTCTAGGGTTTCATTCATGATATTTATGAGGAGGAAAGAGTAGTATGTGATCCCATTAGTCATACTAGGCCCAACATGCAAGGTTGAGTCGATATACACTAGAAATTACGTCTCAAGCCCACTACAACTCAAGACGGTAAATATTATTATTATTATCATTATTATCCAACCAAAATATTTATTTTGTATTACTTAAGTTTTAAAAATATAATATTTATAAAAAACATGTTTAATAATGAAATCAATTAAATTAAATAATTTAAAATATAAATAAGACAGTAGATGGTTAATTAAATTATAAATGTCAAAATGGAAAATTCGCGGGTGTTACAACCAAACACATCATGTAATTAATATTGAATAGGGAAACCCTACCTAGAAAGCAATCACAGAATCAGACGATTTAGCAGCTGTCTCAAAACCTCTCTTCTACGAACCCTCCACCTATACATACATTCATACAATTACTACTACAACAATACAAACCATAAAAACCTCCAATTCCCTAAATTAGGGTTTAACCAACATTAACCAAATGCTATAAAAATGATACGTAGAACTTACCCTTGTCGCAAGAATCACAACGGTAGAAAGAACAAAGGAAACCGACACATCTAGCACCGGAATTTTCTAATAATGCGGAAGAACAATGCAACGTAACTTGAAATCTCTCTTAACAATGAATTAGGTTTTGTAAAAGCGTTTAAAGAAGATGACAAAACTTGTTATATATTAATCCGCGTTATTAATAAAACCCGTCAAATAACACCCGTAACCCGACTTACTCGATCGAGTAAGTCTCGTACTCGATCGAGTGCCACTTACTCGATCGAGTGCCAAGGCTACTCGATCGAGCACCCTATAGACAGACTACTGTTTCGTATACCAAACATACTTACTCGACAGAGTAAGCCCCACTCGATAGAGTACCCAAAGACTCATAAAACCGTAGTATTACAAAGTAGATCAAATAAACAATAATAGAACATTTAATAAATAGCTTTACACGTTACATCATAACCCAGCGTGAGAAAGATACACCGTAAACAACTGAAAGAACTACTAGACACGAGTGACAGTGATATCTACTTCGGTAGCGTGATGACTCGATTCCGTTCCATGTCCTTCAAGCATCAAGACTAGCTGTACCTGCTAAACCAACTGCTCACCATCTCCGAATGGATCACCACAGTTTTGAAAACACAACACGGGGGCAGTTCATTGAATAATAAAGATAAGCAGAGTACAACAATGACAAAAACATCCGTTCCACAATCATCTCCATCTCACCATCACATCTCATAACTGACTACACACTTAAGTGTGTAGTCCGGCCAGATTACTGCCGCAACAAATAATCCTCACCGCCAGTGAGGGACCGCAGCCTTTCCCACCTAAACCCCGCTCATTACACGAGCGATAACCCATGTTCCTTAATGTGCACATCCCCTCTTGTGGCTGGTTCCACAAAGGGCGAATCAAGAGCGTGAAGCCACTCCCGCAAGTGACCCACTCAGCCGAGGATGCACCTTGCAATCATCATCAATCCATCTTAACTCCAATACTCCATAATACAATCACCCAACAACAATCAACCGGCAATATTATTCATATCAATTAAATCGCAACAACACATCTTAAATCAATTATACAATCAACTGAGTAGGGAAACCCTACCTTTTCGCTATTCCATGAAAGTGCATCCGACAACTAGCCAAGCAATACTCCGAGGGGAATCCTACAAGTAGTAACCATATCCTATTACCAGACTACCCAAAAACCTACTGAAAGATGATGAAGAAACATAAATTTACCTTGAGACACGGACCGAAGACGGCAAAGATAACATCCCGACTCTATGACTCCAAGCATGAACCATTCCCCCTTCTTGGGTTAGTGTCTAGGCTAAGTTAAATAGTAGAAAGATGGGTGATAGGTGAGAGAGAGAGAGAGAGAGAGAGAGAGAGAGAGAGAGAGAGAGAGAGAGAGAGAGAGAGAGAGAGATTAGGGTTAGAAAGAGAAAGAAACCGTCGAAAATGGAATAAGGTTTACGATCTCGCGTTTTATAATAACGTATTAACAGACGTTATACTCGGTCGAGTATTCTCACTACTCGGCCGAGTAACCTTTACTAGGTCGAGTAATTGGCAATGTAGGTCTCCTATCCTCTCCCATATCCCTTGCTACGGGTCTCCTTTAGTCAAACGGCCAGTCAACGGGTCCTTAAACAGAGCGGGTATTACAGTCTTCCTCCCTTAAAAGGAAGTTCGTCCCCGAAGTTCGTCCCACACCTCCCAACACGACAAGACAAGGCACCTAAGGAAAGACATATCACTCCCATGACGACGAACACCAAATAAGTTTAAGACGCATATGACATTAGGTTATAAACATGTTTTGACATATATTTTTGTCAACCACAGAATCACTATACTGTTACTTTATACAACCACCAAGTTAATTACGTAACAAAGTTGATACCTTAACCCCATTAAGTTACGAGATAACGACTTCAAAAGTACATATTACATAAGTTTGTGACAACATAGAGACTTGAAAGTTAAAACAAAGTTGAAACATAGAATAACTCTGTCAACTTGCTAGGGCTTTTACCGCGATGTTATCTACCCCTCTAAAAAGGAATTTTGTCCCCGAAATTCATTCCACCCATCGGAACAAACCCATAAGTGCGCAAAGAAACGACAATATAGAACATATGTCACGTCACATGACAATTACGACATGCCTGTATTGTAAGTAAGCAACCATCATATTCATGCAATTTAAGGGAATAAGTACATGAAACATAGACAAAGGGATCTATATTGTACGTATGTGAACCATGATGATACCATTGCCATTCCGTCGCCCCTTTCCGATTCTTATATTACTAGTACCATCTCAACACTGATTCTGACCGTGTATCGTTACCATATAAACAAAGTTCATACCATGAAGACTTAACTCAATTCTAGGACACCGAAACATGCATACATAGAAAAGTAGATACTCAAGTGTACTCTATATAAAACCTAAATAGCGAGGAATGCAATGTCCAGATACTTGGTCGAGTATCAAGGAGTACTCGGTCGAGTACGCGATACTCGGCCGAGTATAGGCATGCTCAGCCGAATCTTCTAGAGAAGAATGCGAATTTCGAAAACTCATGTCTATAACACCAATGTCTTATCCTGCAAAACAACTAGAGGTCTATCCTTAGCTCGAGGTTCACGGTATATATGATCCAATAGCAGTACGGAAAAACAAGTAGTGGCCTTATGGCCAATTATAATCACCAAAATAAAAGAGTACGGTAAATTTTCAGCAAATATCCAACAACAAATCCAGAGAAACAAGTCTAGAAAACAAAGCGGAACTCAAATGTCCGCATCGTCCTCCATCTCCTCACCACCTCCGGTGCCAAATGTCCCTGCTCCAGATGTGCCCGCTCCCTGATAAGCTCCAAAGGAGTAGCCTCCACTGCCGATCCATCTCCCTGCCTCGTCTAGCTGACTGCCGTAGTTGGCTCCCCACAGTCTTGTGAGACAGCCAAACTCGGTCTCTGCCGGTGGTCTCCAAAAGCTGGGATCAACCCCATAACTATGGAATACTCCAATGTCAACCCCGGGTCCTCTCCCCCAAACCGGCTGTGCCAAGTCTTTCCATATACCCTGGTTGTAGGCCATCTCACGCATGTTCCGTAGCACCAAGGTAAAAGGGATCCGCTCAGTCAGGTCGCTAAACTTTATCTTAGGGTCGTGGACAGTGGGGGTAAGTCGAGTACTGCGATGGGTAAAAGCTAGGTGTAGAAAAGGAAGGTTCAGTCTCAGTCTCGGCCACGCTAGATGCTCTCCCTCTACGGTGCTTGCGAGGCGGGGGAGCGATCGGCGGCTTCTCCGTTACGGAGATAGGCTCAGGCAGGTCTAGAAGAATCCTGGGGTCGATCAAGTAAGACCGAGGGTTAGGTCTACGCTCACCACTCCCCGGGTCATACTTTGCCAGATGGTCCACCACGGGAAGGTGCTCGGGATCGGAGAGCACCGTCCACATATATCCCCTCACTCTTCAAGCAAAAGACCCATTCTCCAGCTTCCTAAGCCACCTATTATGACACCAGTACTTCTCATCCATCGTAGGGGCAGACACGAACAACCCAGTTTCCGACGCAGGTGGACCCTCAAAGTCTGTCAATCTATGGGCCACGCGGGTCACTATGGCCCCACAAGTAAGGTAACGGCTCGAAGACCGTGCCATAAGAGCCAAACTAGAGCATACGACCCCGGGAGCACTATAGTAAAAAGGCTTCTCCCAAACAGTAGACAAGTCATCATCCTAAGGAACATACGGAGTGACACATGTTGAACATCATTGATCAACATGGCACTTGCACTTGGAACGGGTCTCCCGGTCAGGTAAGGTAGGTTGTGAGTAGGGATGTCAAACTCACCCGCACCCGCTAAATATCCATCCACCCGATTTAAATGGCCGAACGAAAATCCGAAATAAATGGATGATGGATGGATGATGGATGAAATAAATGGATGACAGATGGATGATGGATGAAGCTAAATCAAACCTGTCATCCATCCACCACTTGATATTCTTCCTTTTATGAAAAAAAAAATACATATTTATATAAATCTTAAGCTACCAAATACTAATCTACTTACTTTTTATATATTCAAGCAAACATAAGTTACAACATTTTTAAAGCACTTGGTCTAATACTAATTTACCTTACATATTTTTGGGTGAAATAAAATTCAATACTTTTTTAGGCTTATAAATATAATTAAATCGTCACCCATATATCACCCGATCCACCCGTTTCATCCACGGATGATGGATGGACGTGTGATGGATGATAAGTTTCACGGATGATGG